>NW_019416500.1:201143-317945 GCF_000390285.2 Anoplophora glabripennis | reverse complement strand
TATATATAGATTCCCAACGAGGTTAAGGTTAAAAGTTGGCATTTCCTAGAAATTAAAGCGATGTGTTCATTCTATTTATAATAACTAAAACTTATTTTTATCATTCTGGTGTTTCCCTTGATTAATTAAGTAACACAGCTACGCATTACTTGAGATTTTGTTTAGAGTTATGTAGTATGCCTATATGTACCTTAAAATATAATTCTTTTATCAACACTCGAATCATGACAGGAATGCATTTCTTTTTTCCATACTATTCCTTTCCATACCAATCTAAATATACCAAAACTTGTAGTAAAAGCCAAGCCAAGAAAAAATTAATTTATAATTTGTTATTATGTTATATTTATCTAACACCTGTATGAGAAATGTATTTATAAATATATATTTAAAGCCATTACCATGCTACAGCTGTAAAATTTGAAAATCTTTCATACTTGGAACATATTTGTGAATAAATTCATAAAGTAAAATAAGTAACAAAAAATAATTTGTAAAATTTTATATAGATAAAGTTTTATTCCATCTGTATGGAAAAATTATTGACATTTGACGTTTTTTATTTACATTTATTTACAAGAAAAATGTTAAACTAAATATGTAGATTTTGAAGGAAATCATAATTGAAAAACCTTGAACGTTTGAGAAATATTATATAAATATATAATTTCCATCAATAGATTATGTTTTCGGACGAATCCACTTCTTCTACAAATGGCATTGTTGCTTCAGAATGTTTACGATGTTGGAGTACCGAGAATCCTCATTTTAGAATACCATCTAGACGGCAATATTTCAAAAAAGTAAATGTTTGGTGTGCGGTATCCTTTTATGGAATAATAGGACCATACTGCTTTGAAGATACATGTAATGGAAACAGCTAACGAAATATGCTCCAAACGTTTTTTACTAATGAATTTGACAATTTACCACTGGCCTACCGAAATTGTTTTTATTTTCAGCATGACTGTTGTCCGGCGTATTCTGCTGTAACTGTTAGGACCTGGTTACAGAACACATTTCCCAATCGCTGGATTGGCCGGCATGCTCCATGTCAATGGCCTCCGTGATGTCCAGACTTAACAATCATGGACTTTTACTTGTGGGGACTCAAACAGGTTGTGTATACCAGGCCTTTGGACAATAACATCGAGCAGCTAAAACAACGAGTTAGAAGATGCTGTACAGTCCATATCTTTAAAAGAGATTTGATGCAGCTACAATGAATTCCTTGCACACCTTCAAATTTGTGTGAACGTTGGTGGAGGAGTGTTCGAATAATGTTTTATTATAGATATATTTTTTCCAAATTTTTTATGTTCTGTAAAAAATTAAACCAATTTTATGTGCGAATTGTTTTATTTAAAAACTCAAGTAACTTTTTCGCACGGCTTTTGCAAAATATCACTTTTCAGAAATATTAAAAATAAAGGTAGTTTACTTTTGCAAAATATCACTTTTCAGAAATATTAAAAATAAAGGTAGTTTACTCTTATGACATTTTCAAATTTTTTTATTTTTGAACACCCCGTACATGAATAATGTTGTTTTACCATGGCAATCTCATTTTAAATTCAAGCAAAACTTTTTATTAAGTATGCCTTTTTTCCATAATATGTAAAATAAAAAAGTTTTTCCTCTTATTCATCATAACCACGGACATACTGTATATTTTTTGATAACGGTTTGTTGATGATATCATTGGTATTGTCAGATCATCCCAGTTTTAAATTAAAACTGTTTGCAACCGTACTAGTATTTTCTATGTTTTCAAAAAAGAAACAGAACTACAGAGATATAGAAAACCTAATAATTTACAATGACATTGTAAAGCAAGTGTTAGATGATTCAGTTGCGGCAAAATTAGCCACTGATTCAGTGGGTCAGTGTTTGCTTACTGAACTTGTAGTAATATTTTTAAATTTTCTCTCTCACGTGTATTGTAATTGTACTAATTTTAAATATTAAACATTTAAAAACATTCCACAAAAGTTTTCTTATGCAAATAACTATAAATGAAACAACTTCTGCCAAAAACTGTAGAGTAGGATTATAACCAAATAAAATTGGTGGAGTAGAACAAAACATCAACTTAACTAGTACTTCTACATTTCAAAAATGTTTAATCAATGAGTAAATAAAGAAAATTAATTATGTTTATTACCACTGACATTAATCTAACGCGATTTACCTATAGTGCATATGTCATTATTGTATAGAATATATTTCTTAAGAAATTTGAATTAGAAAATTTTAGTAAATTCCAAAATATATAGAGTATTGGAAAGTAACTAGAATTATGTATTTTTGAATTAAGGAAGTTTTTATCTATCCCAAGATTTGTAATATCTGCGGAATTCTGGAATATAAACTTTAATTTTAGATTATATTTTTATTTAATTATGATCAGAATTATTATAACATCATGAATTTTAATTTGCTATAAAAATTCAACCACTTAACTATCTATAGATTTTGCTTCTTCAAATATACCTACGTACCTATATAAATATTGCTTAAATCTTGAACCACTTCAGTTTACTTAAAAATACTATGTAAGGGCACCATTTTTTTAAAGTTCACCTTATTAACGTTGGTTGTTAATTTTGTTAATGAATAATTTTTTTTTGATTTATGATTTATAAATAACTTAATTTTGGTATCTTTAACAACTTAAAAATTGATTTTGACGTACGTTACGTGGCTATTGACGAAAAGATTATGGTTACAAACTGTAGGAAGATTACTATACAAAAAATAACAGGCTCACCCTTAATAGTTATGGTAAGAAATTAATACAATGCCTGTATAGGCTTAATCAAGTGCATCATCAATAAATTCCTGTAAAAACCTCCTTCTAAATCCAAGTACATCATTGGCACACCCCTATACATCCTAGCAGTTCTAAAGAAATCTCCGTGCACCCCAAGGAATCCTAGTACATCCTTATAGCAGTACACCATAAATCTCCGCAACATTTTGTGAGTATTTTTTTAAAGTTTATCATGAAATATGAGTGTACCACCTCAAATTTTTCATTGTTTATACAAAAAGACATGCCCCTTCGAACTCTGGTTTCAGTTTTTTCCAAATACCCGTAGGAGTCCTGGAATTAAGACAACTTCAGAAACGAATTTTCGCACCCCTACAAAACATTTTTTTCTCAAAAACTATGGAGTGTGCCACCTCAAATTTTTCACTGATTATATAAAAATACATGCCCTTTCGAGCCCTGGTATCAGTTTTTTCTAAAAACCCGTAGGAGTCCTAGAATTAAGACGTAACTTCAGAAACGAATTTTTGCGCATCCTTATACATTTTTTCTCTCAAACATGCTTGAAAGGGCATGTATTTTTATATAAACAGTGAAAAATTGGAGGTGGTACACACTATAGTTTTTAAGGAAAAAATTGTTTTTTAAGGGTGAGAAAATTCGTTTCTGAAATCTTAATTCTAAGATAACTACGGGTTTTTGGAAAAAACTGATAGCAGGGCTCGAAATGGCATGTCTTTTTGTAGATACAGTGAAAAATTTGAGGTGGCACACTCTATACTTTTTGAGAAAAAAATTGTTTTATGTTACGGTGAGAAAATTCGTTTCTGATGTTACTCCTTAATTCCAGGATTCATATAGGTTTTTGTAAAAGATAGATATCAGGAATCAAAAGGAAATATATCTTTACAAATGTACTGAAAAATTGAAGGCAGCAGGAGTATTATAGTATTTTTGATTCCTATAGTTATCGGTGGCGCAAAAGGTCTATTTCTTAGATTGTACATTTGCCGCTACGCCTAAATAGAATTGTAGTCACTATTGTCAGAAACGTTTCTGAAGGAAAACGTTTCTAACTTCACATACATCTCGCTCACTAGTTTTAAAAAGTCTTTAACATACTGCATATTATTATAAACTAACATTTTCTATTATAGTAATTATTTCTGTACTTCTGTATTTAATTAGCTTTAAGTAATTTGTGGACATTGTTTTGGGCTATAAAGGCTGTGTTTGTCCCCTTTTCCATAAATAAATAACTAAAACTTTTTGCTGAGTTACCCCCTTCAAGAGGCCGTATCTTCCTTAGGGGCCGCCACTGACAAAAACTCTACTAAGGTTTTCATCATATTTTGACATGTTTTCCACAACATACTCTCAAATTTTGAGTACTTATTTCGTTAACACCTTGTATAGCGTGTTCCATTAAAAAAACAAAATACAGGGTGTTGCATCACGAGAGGGACATGGCTTAATGGGAGATAGAGGACATCTAGTGTAACTAGGATCGCCTATAGAAATTATTTCTTGGCCATTCTTTATTGAGATACAGGGTGATTTATGATTTTTGGTCAAAACTGCTTTATGTCATAACTTTGGTAGGGAATGGAATAATGGGTTCATATTTGGAAGGGTTAATGCACTCACGATACTTCATGTATGCATGTATGACAGCAATAAAAATCTAGGTCCGGACTGCAAAAATTGTTAATTTTTTGTGCAAGTCTAGAAAACAACACTCTGTATGAATTTTTTTTAAATTCCGATACGATATTCGGAAAGAGCATAAAAAAGTGATCCCTAAGACGTCTTTCTTTTTTTTTGTTACACTTTGGTGGTTATTTAAATAAGCTATTGAATATACGAGACTACGGCTTCTAAAACTAAATTACGTAAAGGACACATGATAAAAATGGTTTTGTAACTAAAATTAGCGAAGGATTAATTGAGGGTAGATTTTGAAAATAATCATGCATATTTTAAACCTCATTTTCTTTAAATAATATGTATTCCAGGTCCGGACTGCAAAATTTTTAATTTCTTTTGTAAATCTAGAAAACATCGCCCAGTATGTATTTATTTGGTATTCCCATACGATTATCGAAAAGAACATTAAAAAGTAATCTCAGCGACATGTCTTTTTTTCTCGTTACAATTTGATGATTACTACACTATTCATGTACGGTAACAAGGCTTTTAAAATGAAATTACGAGTAAGTAAGAAACACATTACATGAGTAAGTAAAAGATACATGATCAAAATGGTAGTTTATTTCTTTTGGTAAATAGGATTTCTAAAAAATAGAAATAAAAAAGCAAATGGGAACAATGACTATTTAATAAAACACGGAAAACAAATAACAATAAAACACAAAGAAAATAATAGGTGTCTAAATGTACTTTACAATGGCAAATTAATTTTATAGCAAATTTTCAATTTTTATAATTTATTTTTTGTCATGTGTTTTTATCATGCGATTTTAAATAATCATCAAAGTGTAACAAGAAAAAAAGACATGTCGCTGAGATTACTTGTTTATGTTCTTTTCGATAATCGTATGGGAATACCAAATAAATACATACTGGGCGAAGTTTTCTAGAGTTACAAAACAATTTTTTAATTTTGCAGTCCGGACCTGGAATACATATTATTTAAAGAAAATGAGGTTTAAAATATGCATGATTATTTACAAAATCTACCCTCAATTAATCCCTCGCTAATTTTAGTTGCAAAACCATTTTTATCATGTGTCCTTTACGTAATTTAGTTTTAGAAGCCGTAGTCTTGTATATTCAAGAGCTTATTTAAATAACCACCAAAGTGTAACAAAAAATAGAAACACGACTTTAGAATCACTTTTTTATGTACTTTCCGAATATCGTATCGGAATTTCAAAAAATATATACAGAGTGTTGTTTTCTAGACTTGCACAAAAAATTTACAATTTTTGCAGTCCGGATCTGGATTTTTTGCTGTCATACATGAATACATGAAGTATCGTGTGTGCATTAATCCTACCAAATATGAACCCATTATTCCATTCCCTACCAAAGTTATGACATAAATCAGTTTTGACTACAAATCATAAATCACCCTGTATCTCAATAAAGAATGGCCAAGAATTTATTTCTATAGGCGATCCTAGTTACCCTAGATGTCCTCTATCTCCCATTAAGCCATGTCCCTCTCGTGATGCAACACCCTGTATACATACTTTTGTGTTACTTTTTTAAATTTCTTTGTAATACGTACCCGTATAGTTAACTACTAACGATAATAATGGCAGCAGCGTACAAGAAAACCTCATACAACCTTCCTTTACAGCCCCGTCGGGTGCGCTTCAACCTTCCGTCGACAGATGGGGACGGCAGTGGCCGCGGCGCCGATGCCGACGGCAGCGTCGTCGTCAAGCACGCTCCGGCGGGAGACGGCTGGCTTCGAACACGCGCTCCTTTCAGTCATCGTTCAGATGCACGCCGTTCGGAGAGTGTGGACAAACACCCCGCAGGAGTCGTCACCAAAAACAACCGCGTCGCAGAGTTCACGTACCCCGGCCAAGGGACCAGTGTCCCGGTCACCGCGTCTCCAGGAGTTAGGACGAGGATTCACCCCACTGGCAGGTATGTGAGTGTGACATTTGAGCCTCATTCTACGGTTTAGAGTCGGTGTTTGCTTCTACTAGCTTTATCCAGTTTCCGTCATTAAGTAAAACAGTTATATTTAGGGAAAACAGTCAGTTTGTTTTATTTTTACTAAGAACTTTTAAATTTTCTACCAGCATGTTGTTATTTAAAGTGTATTTTTGGATTTTTCAAAAATTTTACTAACTTCTACGCCGGAAGAACCAAATTTTATTTCCTTTATAAGTTAAAATTTCTAAACTAAACTATCATTATCAGGCAAAAAATATTTAACAGTCGGGAGTAAAAAATACATTCAGTGATAGGTTTAATTTTATTCAATTTCAGAAGCGATTTGATGAAAAGGAATTTTAAATGCCGGGCGACCAATTTTTTTTCTGTGACATTTACGTGCTGCTTTCCGTAGAATTTTCTTAAACGAGAAAAAATCCATACCTATTTAATAAACTCAAACGGTCGAAAACGATTTTTATTTGTTACATATTTTTTTTTATTCAAAATCTATGACGTAACGAGATTTTGTTATTACCAAAGGGAAAATACCCTAAGTTAATTTTTCTAAATTGCCTAATTAAATGTTCCATAATAATACTAAGGTTTTTAAATGTGTTGTTATTTTTAGAATGTTTTATTTAAAAAATATACAGTGTGTTTCACTTAAAGTCTGTACACTTCCGTATTTAAGATGGCATTGGCTGATTTCTAAAATTATTATTTTTTATATGGTAGTACTCAAAAAGGCCTACTTTTTGATATTATATTTTTTGACATGTGATCTTTTCTACGGCCTACTATCATTAAGAAAAATTAAAAAACATATTAGGCATTATTTTAGAAAGAAATGGATAGCATTTTCGATTTGATCACACCACAAAATACAAAGTTTCTTTATATACGAAGAAACTGTATCAAAATTGATAAAAGACTGGAATGTTTGATGAACTACAAGTTGCACTGTCTTCATTCACATCTGGACTGGTTTCTTGAAAATCTTGGAGATTATAGCGACGATCAAGGCGAACGATTTCAACAGGATATGAAGGTTATAGAACCGCGATATCAAGCAAGATGGGATAAAAAACGAGATGACCGATTTTTGTTGGTTGTTAAAAAGAGAAGCAAAAAAATAGAGGGACTAAACGAAAGCGTAACCCTTTGCATAGATCGTTTGAAGAAAAGAGGACACGTTATGGCAACAAAAATAAGAATGATTTGTAGATATAGTTTTCTTTTGTTTAGAAAGTAGAGTATTCTACGTTTTATTGCATTCTCAATCTTCTAGGCTGTTATCTCATCTCTCAGTACAAAAAGTAGATGGATAGATGGATGGATGGGTGGGTTTTATAGGTGGTACAGGTGGATGAATAAATATGCGTATTCATGCATGAACGACTGGATAGAAAGATCTATGAATTCATAAATGGGTGGGTGGATAAAAAGATGGATCCAGAACTCTGCAACACGAATTATGCCATGAAAATGGCGTTTTAAAGGATTTTGGTCTATTTTCTGTTTTTGAATGAAATTGGACCAGCTTGTATGACTTTATACACTGTTCTTTGAATTTTCCCGAAAACTCAGACCCGTTGGGCCAAATCTGAAGGCAGATTCGGATTCAGCGGAATAAAATACATGGAAATACATGGGTCTGAATACCAGATCCGATCCTTTTTTTGTGGGGCTGTGTTATCTATCAATAAATCAACAAAAAAATTATGTTAGAAATCGGAATACATTACATATTATAATAATACAAATTAGATCGATTTACAAATAAATTATTCAAGTATTACTGCTTGAGACCATGAGCGTAGCTGCAACTTTTGTTTGGGGTGGGCCAGTGCGGCAAAGTCTTTGGAGGCCTCAAAAAAAAAAAAGATTATGCTGTCACCAACTTACCCCATTGACAAATATCATAAGGCTTGAGGCATATGTACATATGCAGTAATTTACCTTATTTTTCATGATGATATGATCATTTTAAAAATTGTTCCGCCTAATAGCAATACAGGTTTTGCTTTCGTAAGTGAATTTACCAGCAGATTGTTAAGTAGCGATGTTGTTACTCGGTCACGTGACTTTTTTCTTCTTAACCGCTTATACCTATCTACCAGTTTAATGTGAACCACTGACGTACTATATCTAACCTTCAAAATGGCCCTCAAGATCAAATCCAAAGTTACCAGGTGGTGGCCCTTGATGATCTCAATAACTTTCACAGAAATCATTTTCTTGAGATCTCGTTATCCTAACGAGATACCAGCCTAGAAGCTTCGATAGAGACATTTGACCTTCAGGTGACATTTAAGGTCACTTTAACCCAAGGGTCAAACCGTACCCAAACGCAGAATTGACCGCTCTTTCAGCATCCGGAGTCAAAATTGAGGGTTCTTTGAGAAACGGTGACTTTCAAATTACTTTGAAAATGACCCTCAAGGTTAAATTTTTTCTAATATCTCCTAACGAGTTATTCAGGTGTATCCACGCTTTTGGGACGCCTCGTATATTTATTTCAAAACTAATTTTAACACCACCATCCTAAAGTGAATGCATCTTTAAAAATCATGAGTTCATCTTCATCAAAATCATAAGAGAATCATCTCAGTTTCGCTCTTAATCTAAGTTGTATTAGTTCGTATGTTTAAGGGGTATGTACTAAACACAACATTCTTTGCAGGTACATCAGAGGCACGCTGTCCCCAACAGCCAACGCGACACCCCACGCTGCTGCCTCCCCCGGAGGACAAGCCCTCCTGAGGGCAGCACGCGATGGGGATGACAGCGTATTACGGGACCTTCTTCGTCGAGGTACCCTCATTGGTATACCGGAAGGAGACTTGAATGCTGTCGATTCCAGCGGAAGGGTGAGTTTACATATTTTACATATTTATTTCCCTCGATTATCTTCTTAGGATAACTTTACCGAAATAAACACTCCATGTGAGAGTGTCGTGCAAATCGAAATATTGCAAAATTGCAAAATATCGCAAAGGCAAAAATATTTTAGAAATAGTAGCAATTTATCTAAACAGAATAGGCCCATTCAGTAGATTTTTTTTGTATATTCCAAAAGTTTGCCCTTTAATTAGTTAGTATGCCAAAATCAATTTTTTGTTTCAACGAGAAATGTGTGAAATAAATTAATGAAAACAGAGCGCGGAAAAACGTTGAGCAATCATTGCCTGACGTCATAATACCGGTACGGGCGACTGGCAGAACACTCCGCTCGCTCTCATCCCATTCTGTATTAATACATACGGTGTGTGGTTCGCTTGGCAGTTTCGTTAATCATTGTTTTTATGTCTAAATGGGTCGAAACCGAGGATTGTACAAATATTGTATAGTTCCAGGCTGCAAAAGTACCTCAGGATCGACTCCGAATAAAATATTTATTTAACTACCGAAAAATGAAAAGTTTGTGTGATGTTATCCACGGTTTCCCCAGCTACGGTATGCAACTCAAAACCACCTTCATTTTTCTTTGGTTGCACGTCTAGGGGGTTGTAAAATATTATTATTTGAACATTTAGAGCACAATTTTCAACTTTATGCCGGAAAAAAATTCTACCCCATATAAATGTTCGTGTTCACAAAAAATTCGAAATACGTCGGCGAGAGGGACCTATAAGCAGTTAAGAACCACTCTCGTTTTTCTTTGGTTGTCCGTCTAGGGGGTTGTAAGTATTATTATTTCAACATTTCGAGCAGAATTTTAAAATTTATGCCGAAAAAAAATTTCTACCCCATCTAAACGTTCCCGTCCACAAAAATTTCGAAATACATGGCGAGAGGGACCTATAAGCAATTTATTTAAATAATAATATTTTACAACCCCCTAGACGGGCAACCAAAGATAAACGAGGGTGGTTCTGAGTTGCTTCAAATACTAGTCAAAGTACTACTGGCACATACACGTCGTCGCATACATCCACAAGTACCGAGTCTAGTACGTTGGGTACATTTGTACAAAAATGGAACGCAAAAGAAAATGTAGAAAGGCGAACCATTTACGTCATTGGGAAAAATCCGAAAATGTATTTAGGTATTCCAAGTCATTCTATGTTTATAATAAATATGTTGTGTGAAAAATGCATTTCAATAAGACTTGATGTATATCTCTTATACACTCTCTATTTATACACTTAAAATATAGATGGGTATATAATATAGGTAAAAGTATAGCAAATATCTACACATCTCTCCGACTGCTCGCGACTTGATCACCGAGTGGCAGGTATCGTGACGTCATTACCTGTTCTCCCGCAGTTAAGGGTCTTGCAAATTCAGAATTAAATATATCACTTATTATTAATCCTATTGACCTAATTTTTTTAAGATATATTTAGGTTGTTAAATACTATCAGAAAATGAAAGAAAAAGTTTAAAATTATGTATCACTGAATGGGCCTATTCTAGATATAAAATAATATTATTTTTTATTTGTTACAATGATGAAAAGTGAATGTTAGTGTGTTTATATAGACGAAAATCTTTGTAATTATCACCTTCCATTTTTTTACTAATTGTTTCCGGGCATATATTCATGTGAAACATTTTATTTAAATTGACGTTTCCAAGTTTTAAAAACACCCTGTTCAACTTACTTCACACAGATCAGTAAGAAAAGAATTTTCGTTGATACATATACGGTAAGAGATACGAAGTAGCTTAATTGGGAGCAAAGTTGTATAATCAGGGGACCAACATTATGCCTCTAAAAAATCAAGGCTAAGGTTTTCAAAATATTTGAAAAAAAACCGACATTTTGGAAATCCATTTTTGTTTCATATCAGCTTTGTTTGAGGTAATATAGAAAAAAGAAGACAATCTTCTCATGGCAACTTTTTGCCCTCTATCGAATGACATAATCAATTTTTATATGTAAAGCCTGTATCAGAGAATGGAATTTTGTTGCAGGGATTTGGTTGCCGCGATAGAATCCATGAAATATTTCTTATCAGGCTATGCAATTCCGTCCCAGCAACTGAATTGCACGAATTAGAACATGCTCTATTCCGTGCAACAAAATTGCATGGATTCTAGTTACTTTTATGAAGATTTGTTTATTACCAACCTAGCTGTTGTTGGCTGTTGATCACGGTTATTGATAGTAACACCGCAGAAACCACTATTAAAGCTATACAGCAATTTACTTTTACATTATGATGTTGCAATGTTTTGCTTGAATAAAAAATAATTGTTTACAAGATACGTATATATACACGAAATTTTACATGTTAAACAATGAACACAGTTCGTTCCAAAATCTACCTTTTTTTATTTAGATTTATATGTTTATTGAATTATCGCACACTCTAAGTGTCGTTATACCATGTGAAATTCATCTAGTTATTTAAACTAAGTATTACCATCACACGTTACAATAAAACATTATTAGAATTTTAATCCCGTGCTCATAGTTATTTCTAGACGAAGAGCAAAATTCAACGATAAAAAAATTCTCAGTTTCAAACCAATAGATATGACATACTCAATTGAAAAAAAAATTGTTTGCCATTTTTAAATAAAAATTTTATTTTATATTAAAATGATTTCTTGAATCTTTGCACATCTCAGAAATTAGAAATTTGTCAAATGATACGTTTAACAAATAAATGCAGACATTTTTTTGTATTATTTTACAACTTTTCCTTCCGGCACGTTTTCTTACAAATGCTCTTACCCTAATAAGGATTCATATATTGTGATAAATCTGCTGTTACCTACTCTATATTTTGGAAAACACCAGAAACGCTATGATTTTAGGACGTTTTGTCTTATTTTCCACCCTAGAGGTCTGTCCATGGTTTTTTAAATAACGTTATGTTTTTATTTACTTGTATACATATACACCTACGACGTATGGTTCATTGTGCTGGAACATCAATGAAGCACCTATGCAATATTTGTTTGTGATATAAAAAATAAATTTATTTGTTTACTCCTCCTAAAGGTCACTACTATATTGGAAAACATTTTCAGGCTCGTATCTACTGCAATTTTTTGCTTCATTAAGAAGTTCCATCCGTTGAATTAAAATAATAAAATTAATAACTGATTAAATTACGTTTCACTGAGACTGAAAAGTTAATTTCAAATTATTTAAAAATATTTCTTTTGAAATACAGAGGTGATATTTAATATAGTGTTTCCTTAAAAAATGTACATATAGACCAGGAAAATTAGCGAAAAAAAAGAGAAATTCGAAAAAATTCCTATCCGCGATATTATTGTAAAATTATTTAAAGGAACATAATACAAGACATCACTCATCTCGCAATCAAAAAATTTTATTAGCTAACTTTTCCATTTAAACAAATAAGTGAGGAAAACAGTTTTTGCAGAGAAAACCATCAATTTTAGCGAAAAGTGACTCACATACAGCTTAAAGGAAATAAAATTATCTACAAAATGAGACTTGTTAAATTAAAATCGGTTAATAAACAAAAAAGTTATTGCAAAAAAACAAGAAAAGTGTCCATTTTTTAATTTGTTTATAACTATCGCATTTTTTGTTAAAATTTTATTAAACCTATGACAAGTTGATGGTTTTGTCATACTTTAAAAGTGTGCCAAAAGTGGGCGCTGTAGGTGCAATAGTTTTCACACAATTCAATTTGTTTATAACGGAGGCTCCAAAAGTTATGAACTTTAAGCCTCTGTACAGGCGTTAATTTTCAACCAAACATTTATTTTACTATTATTAAATAAATAAATGAAGCTATCGGTCATTTAAAAAGTTATTTTTTTATATATTAAGCCAAAGTAAACTAATTTTTTCAATATTTTGTTAGTTATTTAATTATGATTTAAATGTAAAATTAAAGTAAAAATTCACAAATTATTTTCAAATTATTATTTATTGTTAATAGATTTAAAAAATAATAAAAAGCATTTGAATTTATTGCAAAATTCTCAAAATTAAAAAATATTAATGAAAATAATGCGGTCGATAATTACAATTTTAACTTCTTGAAATTTTAATACATAGTTTTTTTTATTTAGAAATTTTAATATATAGTTTTTTTTATTATATCTATTACTAATTTTATACAAAAAAATGTTTGCAACATAATCAAAATTAATTCAAATAATATCAATCACAATCATTTTCAATAACAGATATAATGCAATATAATAAAACAATTTAAAACTTACAATTTTTTCTATTTTTATGAAAAATAACTTTTTAAAGTCATAACTTTTGGGGCCTCCGTTATAAACAAATTGAATTGTGCGAAAACTATTGCACCTACAGCGCCCACTTTTGGCACACTTTTAAAGTATGACAAAACCCTCAACTTGTCATAGGTTTTATAAAATTTTAAAATAAATGCGATAGTTATAAACAAATTAAAAAATGAGCACTTTTCTTGTTTTTTTGCAATAACATTTTATTTGCTTGGCCTAATACTTTTCAAGAGCATTCTGATGTGAAATTTGATGGAGTTAATTGCCTGAGAAAGAGTACTATGTTTATAACAATTTTTTTTGGCTATATCTGTCCCTAAATACATTTTTATCATTATCTGTGATGTGGAAACCATTGACAATTCTTCAGCAGCATTCCCATTACAAAATACACCATATTTGCATACACTAAATTTGAAATAAATTCTTGGTATTTTGTAACATCGATCGTACGAGTACAAACGTGCAATCAAATGTTAAACTATTGCAACATAAAATGACACTGACAAATAACCTACTTTTGATCTTGGAACATCATATACTCGCACTGATTTAAAATTTTTTAAATTTGTAATTACGTTATATCTAAAACAAATGAAAATCGCATAACAACATATGAGTTTATTCTTATTATTTACGTGTAGGATCCATTCCTAGAGTTTGGTATCATTCTCCCGACTTACCCTGTATAAGTACTAAGTACTGCCTTTTTAAATCATATTCTGAACAAATAAAAGTGGCAATTTGATTAAAAATAACAGTTTAGCTATTTTTAAATGTAGAAAAGAAAGTTGTATGGTTTAAGTTATTTCTGTAGATACCACTACATATAATATTTTTAAATCGGTTGTCCCAATTTCCATTAGAACTTTAGTTTGTTGTTATACTTCCTATTCTGTTATAGAATACAAGTAATTAGGTTAAAGTTGTGTTCATAGCATTCCAAACAAAAACATTTACCGTATGGATGGAAAACTAGGACAATGGTTAACGTAACGATAAAATATTTATGATTCTGACGTTATAGGTTTTGATATAGTCGGAAAGCTTTTTTAATGGAAAGTTGATTTAACTGCTCTTGTGATAAAAATTTAGCAATTGATCTTCAAAAAAGGTAAAATATATTTATGTTATGTAACCTGAAATATTTACAAACATTTTTATCTGGGATATGAGAGATGAAAAAGGAAATATTCAAGTTATACAAATTTAATCACAATTTTTCGTTTCAAAATATTTCAGTATGTACGTAGGTATAAATATCGTGTATTTTTTGTATTTTACGATATGAAAAGTATTCCGCAATATCTTGGCAAATTTTGATGACCTTGTGTATCCTGTATTATTCCAAAATTTCATTATATGTGGAAACTTTTATATTATTATTCAATGTTAATAATAATAGACACAATAATGGCACCCTATATATTTCCTAGCTCCGTATAATTTTTTATTAGGTACATATTATAATTCCAATAAATTATTTCGGATGATTAGAACCTATAAACTAAGGAACTAAGGATTATTCCGTATCTAAAATTGAATGAAATGTGGAATGTGTATCGAACCAATGAAGCAAATATTATATCCAATAGAGATTTAAAATGGTAGCCGCTATAAATTCCTCTTATCAAAAATGGAAATGTAGGTATCTGCAGCTGATAGTATCACTATGTAGAATATCTACAACGGTGTCACAGCCTGTCAAATACAATGGAGAATATGGCTTTTATCAGAGGACACCAACTTACCTATGAGACAGTATGAAGAGCGTGTGCTCCTTTATCGAACTTCCCAAAGTAATGTATTAAACTGGGGTAAGAATCCCAGTTATTTGATCTGGCCACTTTTTTGTGGGATTTTATGACAAAGCGATTTGAGGTTAAATATTCAAATGTAAACCTATAAAAATTGTTTTTACAGCGTAGAGTATTATTATTTACCTATTTTACTAAGTTTCTTTCAAAAATACATACGGTATGTCCGAGGATTGAGTTTACAAGAGAACAAATGGACCAAAAAGTGAAAGATACCAAAAATGAGACATTCTCGATAAAAGTTTTTGCTTGTTTAAAAAATATGAATCACCATGACGAACAATTTTGTTGTACAGGGTGGGTCAAAAACACAAAAATGTTATTTTGCGTAAGAGTAAATATACCTTATTTTGCAAGAGACGAAAAAAAGGCATTCTTGATAAAAGTTTTTGCTTGAAAAATGAATAAGAGTCACGTTGTCAAAAATTTCATCTTATTCATTTTTCAAGCATAAACCTTTATCAAGAATGCCTTTTTCTTCGCATCTTGCAAAATAAGGTATGTTTACTCTTACTCAAAATAACATTTTTGTGTTTTTGACCCACCCTGTACAACAAAATTGAAGTTCGTCATGGTGATTCGTATTTCCTAAACAAATAAAAACTTTTATCAACAATGCCTTTTTTTGCTATATTTCACTTTTTGGTCTATTTGTCCTCTTGTAAAGTCAATCCGCGAACATACTGTATATTGGATATCTTTTGCATACCAAGATATTTTTTTGAATTGTATGAATTAGCTTAATACCTTAAAAAAGAGTAAAAACATGACAAAAATATGTGTCTAATTTAATTAAATTATTTTTTGTATAATGCATTTTTCTGCCAGAATGTTAATTTTTATTCTTAACATCTTATAGCGTTTAACTGCGTATATTTCTTTTGTAAACTTCTGTCTGCTCGCTTTTCAATTATTGATTCTCGTCAAAATAATAATAATAAAAAAAAGATTTCTCATTTTTCCTATAATGATTCCTAGAACTTTGCGATCTTTTGAAGAGTGGATATGAACCATAGTTTTTTATTAGACCAAATCACATGTCCTATACATTGTTTTATTTGCTTATTTGGTAGTAGTTGAAAAATTGGGGTTATTTTTTTTTAGAAATTGGTACTCCATTTGCTTTTCTTCAATTTTTGTGTAGAGCTACGCTGAGCGAAATGGACTATAGCTACCAAATTTGAAGTTTGAATCTTCTATGCTTCTTAAATTAACAGAAAACTTTTATGACTTCCAATAATTGAAAGATAGAGTCATTAGGAATTATTTTAGTGAAAAAACGCCACTCTATCTTTTTTGGTTCAACGACAGGACTCAGTTCTGAAAGTCTCTCGCGATGTCGCTATTACGTCCTGTATAGCTATAAATTTTTCAATAGAATATAAAACTTAATGCATTCCATTAGTTTACTTGTCACAAAAATGTATTATTAAAGTGGCTTCAACCCAACGTTCCAGTGACATTTGAATGAAATCTTTCCACAGTGACAAAACGACGCTCATATTTTTAAACCTCACGTTTTTCATTGCCTGCCTAATAATAAAATAACGGCTTTCATGTGAAGGTGAAGTATTGACATAAAACAGAATTTAAGTAAATCATTGACATCGATAGAGTGTTTGAGAAGTGGTGTTGCAGTTTCTAAAAAATAAGGGAACGTACCTATATATACAATGTGTCCCCGAAATTAGCATAAGCAGAAATAATAATATGCTAAATTTTTAACCAAACAAATTTCTATACGGCATTTTATATCCTTTAAAATAATGTTAACGAGCTCCTTACAGATTAAAGAAGTACCTAAGCAACACATGCGAATTTTTTATGGAGGCCTGTGAAAATGCTCTATTTAGCAATGAAGTATTTTCAGTATATACCTAATTAAAGAACTATTTTCCTCCAAGCACCCTATAATAATAGTCCAGGCGGTATCTGTTTTAAAAAGGGTATACTTAAAAATAATCTTATACTTTTACTTATTTTATATCGTCTGATTTTTTCTAATTGATTACAGTACAGTAGATATTTTCTAGAAGCATGCGCATAGGCAGTGCACTACGCAGCTGTCGCGATTTCGGAAATTAATGAACTTTATCCAGAGAAATAAAACTGCTCGTAACATAGTCCAGAAGTGTCTGTTTTACTTTCATTTTGGCTTGTTTTTCCCGTCGGAATGTTTAACGAAATTTTCGTTTTGTAGCTGAACAAATATACCTATACTAAATAGCCTTGTATCATTTTTCAATCTGTCATAAAACTGTTTGCACATACTCTCATTGCAAGATCCGTAATGTCATTGTTTTAAAGGCAAGTAAGGAAGTGATTGGAAAAATAACAGTGCCGGTTTGTAAATTTTATTGATATGTAAATTAATGCAGTGTAAAATTATAGTCTTTGAGACTATTTATATGTCTATTTACCGACATGTTTTGAGTATAGTATAATTATCTATAGCACTAAATTTAAAAAAGTTAAGACCATATATACTATTTTTGAGAACTGTTTATTGAAATAGAATGAAAAAATGTACTATTATTTACTGTTTTCTTTTACTTTGCCCTGTGACTTATTTGTTTATAAAGATTATTTATTGAAATTTAGTTTCTAGGCATAAGAGTGCACTAGTGATTGCGACGGTAAAGTAAGATTTTCTATTACATATTTCTGAGATGTGAAATTTAAGTTTTTTCTTTAATGGACGCCATATTGGTCTTACATAGATACCTATATATGTACTTAGTTAAGTGAAGGAAAAAATGCAAATCCAACTACACACTTTTATGAAATTTCTTTTTCAACGACAAGAGATTATATTGAAGTACTGTTTTCATTTTAGCTCAGTCGTAGATTCAAATATTTTATTTTATGGACGCTGTTTTGGTAGGTATCTCATATAACTAAAATGACATATTTGTCAGAAACTTTGTTCAGAAACTAGATTAAAGTGTCAGATATGATTAATTAGTTTCAACTTGGTATTATCCTTTTCTTTATAGTTGTTATATTTCTTTTATGGGGTTTTCATTTTACACTACTACTGCGTCAATTACTTCAGCAGTATTTGATCAAAACTTATCTGTCTCAATGGCGCCATTTCTATTTCAGGAATCTTCTATTAAGCTGTGTTTTACTCTTAATGAAAAACATACATTTTTTTTCTTAAACATTTTTATTCCACTGATCTGAGAAAAAACTTTTTAATAAACATAACAATAAAATAATTAAGTTTTGATTTGTATCAATTTTATAATGCAGAGAATTTGTCAAAAGGTTTTTAAAGGATTATGTTAGTAAAATGAAACTAAGGTAATAGTGATACCTAATATCTTTTATCCACGATATAATCGGACTTTTATCCACACATATGAACCGTCCAAAGTGATACCTTATCCATATAAAGTAACTTTATTTCACTAGTAGAATAATGAAAAAATGATAAACCTATAATAAATCAAATTTAATTTATTTACTTATTAATATTAACATTTACGTTTATAGCAATAGACATTTCGTTTTTGGTTTTATCACGTTTCTTTCCGTTAAAAACAACCCTTGTAGCATTGTTGCCATCTTTTTCGGAACGCATAACACCTGTCGAAGCAGCTATATTTTCCTTGCAACATTAAGTTTGTTATATATATACTCCTCAACATAACTTTCTGCTGCAGAGGAGCTCTTTCATCCAGCATGCCGTTTGATGGCTGTAAGATCAGCACTTTTATTGACCAATCAAATTATTCATACAATGGCCAGTATACGATATTCAGGAATTAAGCAACTATTGAGGGTACCTTCGCCAATTAATTGATTCCAACAGGCTGAGAAGTATATTTTTGATTGATGTATCTTAAAAAGAATATGTCTTGTGTTAGGCGACTTTGGCGAAGAGAAATATATTTTCTCCATATTTCAACAGCATTCATGCAAAATTCATTGTCTATAATTGAGGGGGTTAGAAGGAAAAGGATTCAAGTGCACTTTTTACAAGGAATGAGTTAAGTTAATATTCTCATAGTTAAAAGCTATTATCTGGCAGTAAAAAGATTCAAGTTAATTTCACTATTCCACTGCCATCTATTAGCCAGTAGAAAAACATACCCAAATAAATCTTCATTTAATTTGGAAGTTAATGGATTCAAGTGCACTTGAACCCTTTTCCTACTAACCATTCTGTATTCTGTAGTACCTAAATTATATTGTGTGTACGGCGTACGGAGAGTTTTTTAAGTGTTTTCTTAATAATATTTTTAATTTTTTAAATTTTCATTGGATAGTGATAGAGAAAGTGATGGTAAGTAAATAAAACCAAAATATTAATAAAAAATATTAACATAAGAGTAGGTTGTCCACCGATGAGCAAGTTCTGAAATGGAGAAGTATTCGTTGGTTTGGATACTTGAAATCTGAAATTCAGATACAAAAATACCTTAGACAATGACTTTGAGTTTTCGATGTGTCAAATATATAGGAGCGTCAAAATTTGGCCGCCGTCCATCTTTCCAGCTGTCAGCTTTGAAACCCCTCAACAAAACTACGTTAAAAATAAAAAATATAAAAATCTTATAAGCCTTTTGGACTACATTCCACCTCTTTACCATTCGTTTTACAAACATTTGAAGCATGATGCCAAATCTTCAATTCCAAATAAGTAATTGGTATTGGCCCCAGAAGCTGCCGCCAATAACGATGATGAAGACAGTACAATACTGGAATCAGATTATGAATAATAATAAGATTATTATTTTACTACAACATTTTTATAAGGGCTCATTTGGATACAAGTACATTTTTTCAAAATAAACAATATTTGAAAAAAAATTACAAAATGACGATTTGCCATTATTATTTTAACAATATAAATTAAATTATCCCTAAAAATAGATTCTTTAAATATTTACTGACATTTTTAAACATCAATAAACTTGCAAACTAATGCAAATTATCTCAGAACAATGATAAATGCACTTGAGTCCTTTTACTTCTGATGCCCTCAATTGTAAATTTTCTTCTTGAAATGTCCGTCTTGGTATTGAAACAAGTAGATAACTGCCAACTAATACCGCTAATTTTCAAATTTGTCAATTCGCAGCATCACCAGAAACCCCCATTATTCAAAAACAGCCACAGGAACACAATTACTTTCTTGCATTTTTACCATATTCAGATATAACTGTTTATTAATAATAATTAATAATAATGAACCAGTAGGTATAATAAAACGTACCATGTTGCATTGAGTAGCTACTAGTACGAAATATCAAGTCTTGCGAATATTTTTTTATTAAATTCCAATAATTCTGACTCCACAAATATGACTGAGATGTGATTATGGATAAAACGTTTTATTGCATTCGTGTGCATTGCATTATAAATAAATAACTATTGTATTTAATATAAAATCTATTAGGGATGCAATTTCACATTAAACTGTCTTCTATGCTGGGAATTCACAAAATTATTTTTGAGTTAAATTTGGATTTTTTAAGAAGGTAGTATAGCGAATAACTTTTAATCCTTTAGGAGAGTGGCTACGTAAAAATAGTTTACACTTGGCCCAGAAAAAAAAAAAATACGTTCAAAACATCTATTCTGGGGAAATATTTTAGTGAAGATATCATGCTCTCCTTTGCGATTGAAAACATAACGATTTTTGTTGATAGACTGTTGAAAGCTTTGACTTTTATTAACGATAAGAACTACATCATAATCATTTATTTTTTCTTCGTGAATAATGAAGTTAGCTCACTTCGTAGGAACGCGCCATTTTGCAAAATGAGAATTCGCAAACGACGTTTTATTACATTATCTTTGGCACTGGAAATCCATTAAAATGTCTGAGACCCGTGGATAAATATTTTTATTGTTAGTTTTTGTGATTCAAGTAAATCTTAGTAATCGCACATTTTGTAGACCACTCGATGTGTAGGGTTAAAAATAATATGCCACGTAAAAACAAAAATAAATCATGTACGCTCACGAGTCAAACGTAAAGGCGTATATACTTTTTCTAAAAATAAAGGTATCGTTTAATTTGCCTCAGACTGTTACGTAGGTACATTATTTATTACGCTTTGGAGATAATGTGGCGGCTAGCTGGAAAACGGCTTTCGGAGGATGCAAAGTTACATAACTTGGCTCTCCACATTTTTCTTCCATTTGAAATAAATAAGGAAACATTCTCAAATTATTCTAGCTATGGAGAAATTGTGACTAATTTATTTTTGAACGTGACACTATAGAGAGGCAGCAGAAATCAATCATTAGTTTAACTTATTAATACTGCCTTTCAATAACAGTACTAAATTTAATGAAAGATAATTTGAAACCAAACAAAATAGTTAAGAGAACGAAGTTTATATTACCCGCAAAATCAACAAGGTGAACGTTTAAGTGAAGCCATAGAACCAACTGTTTGTTAAAAAAAAATCAGTCAAACTAGAAAATATAAGAAACTGAGTAATGTCCCTAATAATTTGGCCACCCACTGTATATGCTAGAGGACAGACACTACTGAGTATTCCAATCCATTCAGGTAATCTGGATTAGCCTTGCTTAACTAATTAATGAATTAATTAGTTAATTAACTAACATCTAATAGGTATTACGACTTACCAGGTATCTTACCAGGTTACTTTTTAAATGTTTTTCGTCCGAACTAAGTGTAAACTTTTTGACAGTCATTCAATATGTTTATTACATTTTTATCAATAAATTCATATGGCGACGTTATCTGGTTAAGACATTTGAAACCGTCAAAAACAATACTACCAATCTATCGGATGATAGCTTTAATTTTCCACCATTCTATTTTGCTGTACGTCTAGAGACAATTGTTACTGAAAATATGAATTATTTAGTACTCCTGAGGTTCTATACTGGTTCCATTATCATTTATATCAAAATAAATCTAGGATGTATAATATTTCGATAAAATGTCTCAATCTGGTCAGAAATAATAGAAGAAATATGATCGGACACTTGTTGTTCCTATTAACATAACTATGGAATATAAAACCTATATTTTCTACGGAAAATTACAATAGAGGGTAATTTTATGCCATTTCAAATGTATTTTTGCTATTCAGTAAAGGAATATGACATTTTTATTTGAATTATACATAAGTTCAATATAAAACATTTTATAATATGACTGATAAGGACGCTGACAATCTATCAAGACTGCTTTAGAAAAAATATAATAAATCATATTCTCTTTTACATTGTATAGAAACTATTTAAGCAATTAGATGTTATTTATCATCCATTTTTAATGTCAATATTTTCCTTCGTTTTGGACATATCTGAATAAAATGAATATTAATCCCAGTTCATTATTTTTAATCATACAATCCAGAGTCTACTGACATAGATCAAATTACCTTAATCCATTTTTACTTTCTTAAAAATGTACGGGTATTCATAAAAAGATTTTAGTTGTAAACTGCGTAGTCAACATATTTTAAGCTAACAGATTTTTTTTATTTTATGATAAAATAAAATTAAATATTTATGGCAAATATTTGAACCTAGGAAAACATGTTCCAGAGAATGCTTACTGTAATTTATACACACTGATCCCACAAAATGGGTGATAAAATGCAGTGTTTGTGGAATGTGTGCTTTCGATAAAAAACTTTACTTGAAATACTTTACTAAAAAACTTTATATAAAATTTAACGGTTTTGTTTTCTTGTTGCGATGCATTGATTTATTTTTTAATGTTCGATTTAGCTCGTATGTACGTTCAAAGTGCCTTACTATATTTTGTTTCCTTACTTACCACTCCAAAAAACAAATAAAATTCTGCATTCAAAGCATTTATAAAATGACGTTCTTTCTATCGCGTGGGTTAGGAACGCATTATTTAATTAAAGAGACTGACGCTTGTTTCTACTGTAGACTTGGTTGAGCATGTATCAAGACTTACCGAATGCTTGATCCTTGGATTGTAACTAATTGTAAATATTTCCACTCTATCGTCTGACCTTATGCAGCTCTCCTAGATAGGAGAATTTTGAAAAGTAGTTTGTGTCGACAAAACAGTCCGTTTATTGACATACTGTGGCTTTCCATCTCCTCCAATAATCTGTTGTGTACCCTGGTATCAATCTTCGTCATATTAATAGCAGCTTGCCCTAAATCTTTATACGGTTCTTTTTCCAATAATGGCAGCGTGGCAAGTCCAAGAGGATTTTCGAAGCAGCTAAGCTTGTGGAATTCATTGCTCCAGGCACAATTGTCTTTGTAAATCCGAGAGCTTGGTTTTTGCAGTCGTTTGAAGAATTTATTTTAAATCACCAAAAGTCGAGCCATACGTGATCACAAGTATAGTTCCAAATGTAATTGTTTAGACTGTATGCTGTAGAATGTTCTAGATATACGTCGACATGTCCTCACTAACATACTTGCCTTGCGGAGGACTGTTTCCACATAGACCTTCCAATTAAGCAATTTCTAGGACAATGATTGGATACTTTACCTCCCCTGCAAATAGTATTGTCTCACGCAAGCTGGAAAGATCATAAGTGCACACCTCTAACACCAGCCTAGCGTATCTCTTGAAGTATAGATAAAATTCTTCCTTTGGACACAGTAACATAGTGCGGTTGTCATGACTGTTTCCAATGAAGATCTTTCTTGTAGATGTTACCACTGTTCTCTAATTTTCCTCAACGTTTCAGTAATTTAACTTAAAAAAGGAAATGAAAATATTTTGCGATTTAGTTAAAGCGTCAAAGAATAGAAAATATGATGGTAACCAGTAGTTTTAATGAAACATCCAAAAACAATTTAAAATTAAATAATTAAAAAATTTAATTCAGAAGTTATAAGATGTGTTTAATAACTACTAACGAATTGTCTGCATAAAAAAATGAACAGAGGAAGTTATTAAATATAAGACAAGGCAAAACGTAAGACCAATAGAACAAGAAAAATGTGTATATCAAGAAGCTAAAATGGAGACGACAAAAATAACTCTATTTATTTAAGTAATTTCAGTTAATGTTTCCCTATTTTATTCTTCCAAAAATAATTTCTGGATAGAAATCACTTCATAATTTGTAAAAAAAATAGTAACTAACAGATTTCAACTTATGAGGATCAGCGCATTGATTTTGTCACTATTTTATGTTCAGTTACAGAGTTAGCTAAGAACCTTTAACCTTCTCGGTCTAGACTCTGTGGTGTTCTTTTACCTTTTATTTGTCATACATTATTTTTAAGGTTATTATCTACATATAATCTTATAAACAATCCTAAAATTAGAGAAGTTTTACAACATTTATAATAACAACCAACGAGTTCAATCAGGTCTCTAACTACTTGTTGCAGGTAGGAAGTAGAATATTTGTCGTACATTGTATACTTTAGTAAAGATTGTAATCTAAAGCGATTAGTACCTTTGCCACTACGGAAATATTACAAATTAAAAAATATTTCCCAATTGTATGCATGCATGAAATGAGGATAAAATTAAATATGTAAATTTGCACTTCCGCTATAGATTTTATCCAACATGTACAACGAAAGTAAAAGAACTAATTTATACATTTCTATTATACATTTAATTTAGAAATACAAGGTACGTTCCACAGTACAGAGAACATTTTGCCATTGCCTTTGGAATCGTAAAAGCAAATTAATGTTTTCACATCTCACTTCTCCAAACGAGATTTTTTGGGTTTTGATTTGTCTGGCGCCTTCCACTCGGCACTTTGGTACTTGATTTCATGGTATAAAGTTTGTCCATTTTGGCCTAATTGATGATGTCTTTCAAATATTGAACTCTGAGCAATTTTTGGTCGTCAGTCAACTTGTGCGGAACAAGTTGTATACCCACTTTTCGGTATCCCAAAAATTCGACCAAAATGCGATAAATTGATGTTTTTGAGATCTCAATTCTAATTCCATGAATATCAATGAAGATTTTGGTTGATCTTTGATGAATAATAAAACAATACTATCTTCTTACAAAATATTTTAGATCGCCATAAAATACTTAATATAGTTATTTATGGTACTAGTGCGTTACGGTATAAAGTCACGCTGGGAAATGTTTTTTGTAATTTTCCCAAGTGACTTATATGTATATCCAACACTTTCATAGAATTTAGTTTTAATAATAAATAAAAGTAACTTAAAATTTCAAGTTGTCAATATCAGAAAAAGTAATTTAACCAAATGAATGTATTTTTAAATATTACAAAGGATGCGAGTGTTAACCTAAATTGTGTCTGTAACCAAGGGTTGCCAGTAAACAAACAATATTTTTTTGAGTTGAAATTACGTTGAAATCCTAAACCAAGACTGAAAAAATGGAAAACGTGGAAATTCCATCTGATATTTTAGAAAAAGCTAATGCGGCTACGGCAGGCATAATTCCGGAGATATCAAAATCTATATACAACAAAGAACTGAAGGAATTTCAAGATTGGAAAATCAAAGAAAGGATGAAAGGCGTAAATGAAGAGGTCTTGCTGGCTTATCTTTTCAATTTAAGTGAGAAATTAGCTCCATCCACATTGTGGAAAAATCCAAGGTATTAGAAAGAGAACAAATTTTTGCGTGAAGCCCTAAACAAAGATCATCTTATGACTAAGGTAAGTTCCACTGAATAGTTTAACTGAGTTATATTTATTAAATATGTTGTTTTTAGGTGGCGTTGATATTAGGAGTTTTTGGCGCTTGCCGTTGCGAGGAATTGACCCATCTAAGCATAGACAATATAGAGGACAAAGGGCAGTATATCCACATCATGATTTCAAATACTAAAACGAACAAACCAAGAAGCTTCGTTGTGTTAAATGAAGGATTTTGTGTGAATTAATTAGAAAATATTCTAAGTTAAGGCCTTAAATGTGCAGCATAAAAGTTCTATTGCAATTTTCAAAAGAGAAAATGCACACGTCAATGGGTTGGTATTAATAAACTATCAAAAATCCCTAATGTTACACGATTTTTGGGCTTGACAGATTCTAATTTATATACAGGGCATGGCTTGCGTCGCGCATCTGCAACTCTCTTGGCCAATGCTGGAGGGGATATTACAACACTTAAACGCTACGGTTGATGGAAGTCATCTACCGTGGTGGAAGGTTACATAGAAGAGTAAATTTCCAGCAAAATTGATATTGCTAAAAAGATACAAGGGGTGCAGGCTCCTGAAGCAAGCACAAGCAAAGGGGCAACCTGTTCTATAAATTTACCACAATCACAAAATGATTCCAATAATCCTTTGGCGTCAAATTACGGCTTTACCATAAATGTTAATGTTAATATTAATAAGTAGGTAACCTTTTAGGTTATTTGTTGACTTATTACTGTTTCAAATTGGTTTTCTAATAAAAACTAGAAAAATAAACCAAACATTTGTCTTTTTATGGTTTTTATAAGTCACTAGTGGGTTATAAGTTATAACTTGCTAGTGACTTATGACTTATAACTCACTAGTGGCTTATAGGCCACATTATTCCTTTAAAACCAAAGAAATTATAGTATCATTATATACAAGTGTTGGATAAAATAAATTATTATTATAATTCTCGGGAAAGAGTAAAGGCTTAATAATCTCACAATCCTTTTATTATTATTAAGCCTTTACTCTTTCCCGAGAATTATAAATATGGACTCACACTTATCTATTTCAAAAAAAAAAATAAATTATTATTGTACACAATGCACCTGTTGAATTCAAGACTCGATTTCAGTATAATGCAAATAAGCGATTTAAATTCTGTCCCACAATATCGGTAAGTATGTCATTAACATTTCACCACTGAATATGAATTACTTCTTAGAGACGGACTTACCGATCGCCTTGCCTATAAATTCTATCCATTGCTTTGCGCGTTTTATATGTTATTCCAATAGGCTCACAATTTATTTGTGTAAGATTAAGTTTGATGTTCGCTGATTTGATTGCGGCTCATCAAACACTTGGATCAATCCAACGTAAACATTTTACTGTTTTAATGGTTCATTAGTTGTGTAAATTATTTTGTTTAACAGTAGTATTCCATGACGAGGTTTATTTATTTGCATAAATAAATAATTTTGCTACTGAGGTATGCAGACAGTTCAAGGCGGTTGCAATTTTTTCGGGATATTGTCTCGTACTTGTACAATTATCCAGGTCTAGGTTGTACATTTTATATTTTTAAATGCGATACATAACTGATTTGATGATTGCCTGAAAACCTAATATCTTATGCGATGTACCTACTTTATTGTATTCTAATAAATGGATATTAAAATTTTAAAATATAAAATATAAAATTTCATTTATTACTTTATTTTCCGACGTTTGTAATAAAGTTAGGACTGAATAATATTACTTTATTTAGTTTTTAGAAAGCATTTCTATTGTATTTATTATAATAGCATATATATTTGATATTTCTTAGTTTTAAATTAAATCATATACATCGCTCGCCATCTCTAGATTAGAGAGCTCGCTATAATTTGTAACATGGAAATGGACCAAATCCATAATAGCAAACAAAGTAACTGTCTCCTTGTCTTATTACTTATTATTATTCTCTGCATTATAATCCAGACATGTACAGTACTATATAAAACAATTTTTATTAATATTTAGTTCGTCATTTGCATGCAACAAATTGCAAACAGTAGCACATACCCAGGTGCATCTTATGAAAGAAAGCACTTTAATCACTTGGATGTCACATTAATTTTTAAAAATTCAAAAAATATATAATTAGTTATTTTGTGGGAATGTCGTGAGCATTTAAAATAATATTTACAATTAAAGTAAAAAGTGTTGAATGAATAATATATTATTTCCGTTATTCCTTAATACATTTTAATAATAAATTATGTCTCTTAGAATATTTAATTAGGTATACAGGTACAGCATATATTACCGTGGTACAAATTACCCAGAATTGGTTAGCGAATGTAAATATTCTAGACGAACAAACATAACACTATATATGACATATACTTTTAATATAAGCAAGGGTATAATGCTTACTAGTAAGTATAAGTTGTGCAAATAGTGTAGTTTGTCTTCTGGAAACATATATGTAATTTATGGTATGTAGGTACTTGAATAACTCAAATTTTGGTTGAACTTGGAAGCTGTAGGTACAGGTTTGGTTGAATTATGAAAAAGGCTTTAAATATTCACGGCCTGATGCGTATGTTTTAGATGTCACTGTTGCTAAATGTTCTCATTAAAATTTAGAAAAAGCTTAAAACCTAATTGTATTTAAATGGAAATTTGATTTATTGCCAGTAGCCCTTTCGACTTGTACATTAAAAATTTTTTTTTACCACTTTTTTTTATAAACATTTAGATCTTTTTTAATTGGCTATACAATCGCACTTTTTATAATTAAATATTATGCATAGTTTTTGTGATGATCTAAAGTTTTTTAAATATATTACGTATATTATGTTTTGGATATAGATGAAGGCCGACCTGGCAATCCTAATACGCTATCTATATTTATTTATTTATTTATTTATTTATTTATTTATTTATTTATTTTAGTTATTTGTTTTCTAATTCATTTTCAAAGAAAAAAGGCATATTCCATTTTATTAGAAAACTGATTTACTTTCGAGTTCCATTTTTAATTTAAAATGAGTATTTTATTAAATTCTATTTTAGAGATAGTGTATCATTGGCAGGCAAGCTATATCTGAAAAAAAAAAAATTCTACCAATAATTTTGCTGAAATAGTTTTTGAATATTTTCGATTTATTTTTCTTTTTAAAAATTCTACTTTTATGTTCCTAAAGAAATATTTCTGCACGAACCTCTCGTTTGAGAACGTTCGTAAATATTGTGCTTTCAAAACGTGTTCTCCTTTATTACATTTCTTAAAGGTTAAAATTGATTGAAAAGAGCCCCTCTGAAAAATAACATTTTATTATCATTGTAACCTTTTAGCAATTTAGCCACAACAGTTCGATTTTTCCTATTATTTCGCTTAATTAATGTAAAAGAATATCGATTGTGCATTACCATACACCTGATAGATTTTCCATTACGACGTTAAAAGGTCAAAGGAGTTGTAAGTAGGGCACAATCTTAGCAAGAAACATTAATTCCATGACATGTTTAGGTCACTTGTTGAATGAAATAATAGCGGCTATTATCGCAGAGTTTTTGTACTAGTTGCGGTCGATATTCAAGTTTCACGTTTCATGCGGTTGGTTAGTAGAAAAGTATGTATATTTAAATAGGGATATTTAATAAACTGTGATGTTAAAAATTGCCATAAATCAAAATAATGGGAATAATGGTGTTTTTATGTAGGCGAAAGTTTTATGTTTGTAAAGCAGCGGTATTGATTTATGTGGATAATGGTAATTATACAAGGTGGTCAGGTTTCAATCCGAAAATTCCACCAAGCGAGGGAATAAAACGTTTGATAAAAGATTTTAATTTTAATTATGTATTTCGCTCTCAATTGTTTTCTCATCATCATAGGATTGTTCAGGGAGTTGTCGATAAACGTCCTTACGATTTTCTTTCTGTTGTTAGGTCATCAAAAGAGAAACGAATTTTGCTGCAACTCGATGCATGTTATATTTTTCACTCTAAATTTCATGGCATGACCTAATTGAGATGCTAACCTCTTAAGTACATTTTTGAATGATGTATCTTAAAAAGAATATGTCTTGTGTTAGGCGAATTGGGCGCAGTGAAATATATTTTCTGCATATTTCAACAACATTCACGCAAAATCCTTCTTCTATAATTGTAAATTTGCCTGGTCTTGGTGTCAGGTATTGAAACAAGTAGGTAACTGTCAACGTCTTGTACGTCACCAATGTTCAAATTTGTCAATTCGTAGCATCGATAAGCACCAGAAATCCCCATTATTAGTGCAACCTAAAATAATTCGAAGATATTACCTTAATCATTAAATATTCTTTATCGGAAGCCCCATTCAAAAATTCTTCAATATGTGCTCTTAAGAATATTAAACATTCTTGCGTGGATAAAATGCTACTTAAAACATTTTTACAATAAATAACTACTATTGAATTAAGCTAATCTTTGCTTTGTCGCCTTGTAATAAATATACTCATCAAATATATACGTCTTTCTTTCATCCATAAAAATAAAACTATTTTTTTACAGAATTACTGAAGTAATTGAAGTTTTACTTTGTTGCCTTCTAATAAGAATACTGATCAAAGTTCCATTCACATTTTATCCAACACTTCCTCATTTAACAAGGTATATTCGAATACAATTGTCATGGTATTCCTATTTATAAATCGTCGATAAATGTGATGTCTGTAGAAATGTTCTAAATTTATTGTTCTTAATTTAATTTTGTGGTCTAACTGCTATGAAGATGAATGAATAGTTCTGGTTATACTTAGCTGATTCATCAAATAAATTCATAATTTTCTTGGCTCTAAAACTTGTACCAAATTACACGCGCGGTCATTGTCATCTTGGCATTGTCTTATAGTTTTTGGCATTGCATTTATTCAATTTTGTAAATGCAGCTTTGCGTTTGGTAAGGTAAGTTCATCATGGTTCTCTCAAAAAGCGAGCAAAAGGAATAATGTTTCATAGATATTCCTTAAAACAAATGTTAGAATACAGAAATTCTAATGTTTTTATTGAGAAATTCAGAATTAGGAACTTTTACTATCAGGCATGCGCGCTTGCTGTTCTGTCATGTCTCACTATGTTGCTAAGTTGGCAGTGTCAACAGCGGCCAATAATCTGTACTAGAGCTTAAGTATAAATCTGCCATACCATACATGGATAATCGTAATGAAACAACGAAAATATCTCGCACAGTTGACGAAGGTCAAGCTTTATCGATGTTATAGTTAGATTTTTTTTATAGAAAAATTCGCATGGATTAGGTATATTTTCAATACCATCCTAAATTAAATATTTTGTATCTCTTTTCTGAACAAAACTAAAAGAAATAAAAAAAATTAAATGTTATCAAAAATAAAGATATGATTTTTTGTTCTCTCTGCTAGAATTCAAAATTGAAGGCAGCGGTTCATTTTTAACACGAAGATCCATGCAACGGGAAAGGCGTGAGGAGGATATGATTTCATAGGCGTCTTATTTTAGATAAATCATTAAATATAGTCAATAGTATTAATCATTCCATGATTTCTCATATTCTCCATGCAGAAATCTTTCTATCAATCGCCTATGGTAAGGCGGATTATCCATGGCAACCACTGCACCAGGTTCGATGTGATGCAAAAAAGATGCAAACTATCTTTCACATATTCTCATGAGAATGTCCTGCTCCTCGCAACTAGAATACGTGTAAATCCACATTCATTCAGATGGTGCGTATAATTTCGTAAAAAATTCTTCTTTCTTGCTGTTGACGTTTAAATCTAGCGTTAATTTATCCAAGCTTCGTCGAAATAATCAATTTTTGTTTTCGATGTACGACACTCTATTATTTTTTCTAAATACTGTTCGCCATATTACAATTTGTACTCTTTGAAGTTTCATAAATTCATGGGAAGTCGTTAACATTTGACATTTAATGAAATTGAGTAGGAATTGAAAGAAGTAAGGAACTTTTAGTCTGATGTATTTTTTTAAGCTCAAATATTTTCGAGTTTGATTAATAAAGCACAACTTCTAAGATTATTACCACTTTGACGAGCTGGCAAATATAAATCGGTTCACAAAAAGTTCAGACAAATTTTTTTTTTGGCTCACCGGAAACTCATACTTTAAACTGTGTGTCACTGTGAAAGTTGTTGTATTAGATATCACCCCACTGCGATTACTGCCTTCCAAATTGTCAGTTTGATACTGACAATTATTTATCAAATTTTTGATCAAATTAAATTGTTAAGGAATGTGCATACGATATTCTGAAGATTTTGCCACCGTCGCCGTCGAGTAGATGAGTTCCAACCACGTACATTTTTAATATTTTCATAGCTTTAATAAATAAATATGGACATCAATTACCATTAAGAAAATAGAAACTACCAATAATATTTAATAAAAATCACATCTAAGACAATAACAGCTGGTGACAGTTAACTTAAATACTTTATTAAAACATTGAACAACATTGACTCGTTAACTTCAAATTAGAATCTTCCAAAACCGTTTGTCGTAATATTTGCTCGGCAATTTGCACACTTTTATACTTAAGAAAGCATATTTGAAATTATATTTACAGTGTAATAATTGATGTGATCGGAGCAATGTGTACAGAGATGTTTTCACTCGCATTTCAAATTAGTGCTTTGTATACTTAGCACGTCTGTTTATAAATTAGAACAATTATAGTGTAGATCTAACAACAACGACTCAATTAATATCAGCAACGTTTGGAATTTGTATGTATTTCTTACTTTTATCACATAATTGTTAGTATCTTTCAATGATGTGTCCCTATCTGCTAATACTAAACGTTCATACTGATATATCGTAAAAATTCTTATTGTTAATTTTACGAGAAAAAGGCATTCTTGATTAAAATTTTTGCTCGTCTTTAAAATATCTTTAAAGATAATCAAAAATTTTAATCAAGAATGCCTTTTTCTCGTAAAATGAAAACTATTTTCCCTCTTTTCCACTAACATACTGTATATGTTTAATTACATTTATTTCTATCGAACAAGTGATTCACTACGACTAATAACTAACCTCGTCCTGCATACTAAGATTAAAAAAATTAATTAAACCTTTAACCCTGAAAATATTAAGTACAAACTTCAAGTATACGGAAAAAACTTCCTCAGTTTTTTATACATCTTTTTTTGCTTATACTCCACTATTTAGTGTGGTAATACCGGTAACACGTTTCAAATATGTATCTTTTGTGAAAAGAAAGGAATATGCGACCTGAAGATATGTCCAAATGGGTAACGAAACGTCACCGATGTTTCACATTGACACTATTCCATTTAATAATCTTCTTTCGAAAATATATGGCCTTCCAAAGTAACTTTGTTAAACGAATCAGTTTGTTTTTGCATGCAAAGGAGCACCTAGCATTTATATCTCATCACCATCAACATTAAAACAAAAAAACGTATCTGCCATTAAAGCGAACTATTTCCTTTTTTTGTGGACTATTGGGGGGGTGTATATAAAATTATAATATATTCAAGTACCGACTTAACACATGATTGTCACAAAAAATTGTATTTAGCTTTAAATATTGATGTATTTGCTGGAATCTCTAATTGCTACAGTAACAACTTACCACTTAATAACCCCACAGCTGCTATGTAGGCATGTATACAAACAAACAAACACGACACGTAAAGGAGAAATAATGATACAAACATATCACTTGATTGGCTATTCCAGAAAATTGTTGCTGAATATTTGGAATATGATAAAACTGAAGGGAATCGTATACATGTTTTCTCAAATTTATATTTGTAATTTATAGCACAGCTCGAAAAAGGTAGCAATATACTGGGTGGGGCACTTATCTTGACACAAAATAATATCTCGGTTGGACTGGATTGTTTCTAAAGAAGTTTCAGTCAAAAATTGTAGGGCATAGAGGGAGCCATTGAAAGGTCCATATTACGACCTCCGATCTAGACGAGAAGTGGCGTTTTAGACCGGAAGTTGATTTCTTTAAATGGATATACCCATTTTTTTCCACGAATGTTACTATTATTAAGCAAATAAATCAAACGTATATTTCCAATTTAGCTCTATAAAAATAAGGGAGTAAGCGGTCTTATTTCAATGATGTCTGCTTACAATTAGATGGCATTGGCCCAGTTGATAGTAGGTAATAGGTACTACCGATGTTTGCATATCAAATACCTACATAAACATGGTGCAATAATAACGGTGTACATACAAGAGATTTGTAATTCTTTACATTAAGAGCAGATTTGCCTTCGTATATTTTGCTGATACATGAAAAGTTCCACAGAATTAGAGTATGTAATCAGTAAAATTATTACAAATGTTTCAATAAAAGCCCGCTTTGTAGTTTTTCATACTGTACCGAATGATGGACCCAATTAATTCTCATTAATTCTTCCATTTCAGATTTGACCAGAAATGACTTATCATTAAAGAAAAATATAATGCTATAATATTTGTTTTATGTTTTTAACATATATGAAATATTTTAACTGTCATCTTAATAAATAATAATAAAACGACAATTATAAATTATGAGTTTTATACAGGGTGTTAAAAGTTTGACTGCCTTAATTTTAACAGATGATAGAATACATTAAAATAAACAAAAAAACGTTATATGACATGGGTCCTAAACTCAACCATTTCCGAGAAAAAAATTATCAAAATCTTCAACTTGATGTACAAAAGTTCGATTAATTAAGGACTATTGACATAACTGCATGAACAGAATACCATAAATTACAATGTTTATCATTTTTTTGAACTTCTTTATGCTTAATTATAAAAAATAATAAATTTAAAATTCGATTAAATTCATATCGGGCAATGTGACAACGGCGCGGCGGTTTATTACTAGGTACTAAGGTGTCCAGCAACCACCAATACGCGATTCAGTTGGTATCTGGATTCGACCGTATCGAAGTGTTTTTTGCGTACCACTATGTCCTTTTCTTGAGGTGTTTTCCAGCGTGTGCGTGAAAATTGGATTCGAAGGTGTCGTGTGAGCACCGAAAATGGTGGTGGACATTTTGAGCATATGTTGTAGTTTCTTTTGTATTTATTCGTTTAAAAATTACCGAATGCTTTTTGGTAAGTACCTAAATTATTTTTAATACGTATGATTATTTGGACGACGTGAATATTTGGGTACTTTAATTACATACTTATCAAATTCATAATTTGATTAAAAGTTAACTTCCTGTTTTAAGAGATTCATAATTACTAAAATTCCAGCTAAAATTTAAGCACAATACTATCTTCGTACTACAAAATTGATACATTTTATTTTATTTATTTAAAAACTGAAAAGAAATGTCTTGAAATTTACTAAATGTTTTATAATAATAGTTGTTTACATTTTTTCTTATTTGTTCATTTATGATTACTCTATCTCATGCTGAAGTAATGGCAGTCAAACTTTTTACACCCTGTATTTATTTAAAAAATAGATAGATATACCAAAATTAAAGTTAACTTATTTGGCCAACGATTGCTTTTAGTAGGTACCCCTGTTCCTGTCGATAATATTTATTGTTAAATATTGTACTATGTATATTATTTATTATCATTTCGTACCATATTTCTTCCAAGAAATTAATAAACCTTTATTGGGAATAACTGAAACAGTTGACGAACTGCAATAAGGGATCTTCTTTATTTCTTTTTTAGTAGTTTTAAATTTTCGATGTTTTAGTAAATCTGCACGTCGTGTTTTTTCAAATTTCCGGTACACTTGCTACTCTGTCTAATATAAATCAGTTGTTGATGTCACAATTTGTCGAATTGCCAATGCCAATAACTTCAAACCTAAAAAATTTAACTTTGTTGGCGCCCACCCACTCTTCGGTCAGAAAAAGATGTTTTCATATTTTCGAGTGCATTTATGAATTTTAATTGCTATAAAAACAAAGAAATAATAATAACAAGAATTATGTTGGAATTTTAACGTATATATTTACAGTACAGCTCAACACAAATAAGTTTGCATCTGAGATAGCTCCGCCCACATATACATATGCAGATAGCCTCATCCCAAATCACCACGCCTATGTCTTACTCTTTCTAACCGAATGTGTTCTTTTCCAATCTCGCGCAGCTCCGTCGCAGAAAGGCTAACTTATTTATGTCGCTCTTGTACCACGTAGTTGTGTATCCATATTCATTCACTTATAAAGGTAGCGTTACATTTGGCGTACCGCAGGGGTCGGTTTTGGGCCCTGTTCTTTATTTGATATATACGTCGGATACACTCGTATCTTATCGTAAAATAAATTCGTATCAAATGACGATATTCATTTTTTTACATTCGATCCTAATGATGTTGCAGCTAGTGTAAATTTAAATAATGACCTGTTAATATCTAAATAATCTATAACTCATAATGTAAAACTAGGTTTGAAAAATATAATAAATTTTTAGATATAAAACTCACTCATTTGAAATAAAATAAAATTTACAAATTTACAAATTATCTCTCCCTTGGCAATAAAAAGTAATGGACTTATTCTCCTTCTTCTTCCTCTTCTTCTTTTTCTCCTAGTGGTTGGTCCTAATAAGTCCCATAGCACCGCCGCCTAATTAGGCCTATTGTGTGTCCCACTACTAGTCCTATTCAGCAAGTAGATTTGTCCTTTTTACAAAGTCCAAAAGCTTCCTTGCCGACACTTCTCTCAGTTCCTTGGGTTCCAAATAAGGTCGCCCCAGGAGCGCAATTCTGCTACGTGCAAATCCCGGGCACTCGCCCAGGATATGTAGAGAAGTTTCATCCGCCGATTCACATCCTAGACATACCGGACTGTCTACAAGCTTTAGCTTATGTCGATGTTTCCTAAAGTGACAGTGTCCCGTTATGAGTCCTGTCACTCTCCTGAGCCGGATTCTGTTCAAGCTCAGTAAATCGTTCGATGTTTCCTTCGAAGGATATTCCATGAGCTCCTTAGAATGGCTATGTCCTGGCCTTGAAGTTCAGTATTTCCTGTGTTCTGTCTCAGTCCATATGCCCAGAGCCCGCCTGACCACACTGGGAGATGTGCCACAGAAGGGCTCCCGGCCAATGAACTCTGTCTCGGATCCCTTTCTAGCAAGTTCATCCAGTTTCTAGTTCCTTCAAATGCCTTTGTGCTCTGGCACCAAACACAGTCTGACTGTATTGTTGGTGGCCAGTTCAGTCAGCATTTGCAAACAATCCCACACCAGTTTTGAACTTATCTTGTGTGCATCTAAAGCTTTAATTGCAGCTTGACTATCAGAGAATATATATATGAGTTTACGTTTATAACCTCTACTTACATTCTCTGCCAGACACGCCATTATCGCGAAAATTTCTGCTTGGAATACGGTAGGGAACTCCCCCAGACTGTAGCTTGCACTTCATCTGGGTCTGAGTCCGTATATTCCTGCACCCGTCCCTTTGGTCATTTTGGAACCATACTAGGCTCCACCTTTCCAAGGTATTAAACCTTTTCTCTCATTTGCTTTGATCCTCTATTCGAGTCTCAAATGGCTTGTGGAAGTGAAACCTTGGAACCATCTTGTCAGATACCATCCCAAAAGTTGGTTCCGACATAGATGTATCTATGATCCTGGAATAGGAACTACCCCTCCAGTCGTTGTTATTCCTGAGTCGATATGCTGCTAGAAGCGCTTCTCTTTCCACCACTATATGCAGCGGTGGTAGATTTAGCATGACTTCTAGTGCAACTGTCGGGGTCGATGCCATCGCCCCCGTTATACCTAAACAAACCAATCTCTGAATCCTATTCAGTTTTTCCCTCACTGTGGTCTGTTGTGTTTTTTGCCACCATACCACAGCGCCGTAGAGAATCCTAGGTCTTAACTATCGATGTGTACAACCAGTATGACATCTTTCGTATCAGTGCTCAGGTGCTCCCAATAAGACGACGGCATACACACAATGTCTGCTTCGCCTTACTCACCACTTTTTCCAAGTGCGCATTCCAGGTAAGCTTATTATCCAATATCACTCCTAGATATTTTACTTCCCTGGAAAGCCTAATGCTCCTCTCTCCTATTATAGGTTCAGAAAGTCCAATCAAATTCCTTCTCCTGGTGAAGGGTACTACGACCGTATTCTCCTTAGTTTCAGTGGAACCGTATTTTGTTTGTATCTGTTTTGTGTGTTGTTATTTCTAATTCAATCTGGGTTAAGTACAGTAGTGCTCAGCTAGACTTTGCCCTGCTGTGATATGTTTTTTTTTGTATACATTTGTACGTCAATAAAGTCATTTTGTTATTGTTTTTATGACTACTCATGGATATTTCTCGTGAAGTCAGCCACATAGATTTTTATCAGAAATAAGCACCATTTTTTGCTATTACGACCGATTTTTTGAGGTTAGATACAAATATTAAAATACATGGAACATTAAACTTTTTTATTTTCTGTGTCTGTGTTATCAATATTCTCAGGTCCTTGGCTGATCCTTTTGGCGTAAGGGATTATGTGGTTAATTCTTTTAAAATATTTTTTTTTGATCCAGTTTAAAAAGTAAAAAAACGCCATTAATAAATAATTACAGGCTAAACCTTAGTACATACGATTATCTAGACCACAATTGGTCAATGTCATTGGTATTAATTGTTTAAAGGTAATAATAATAAATAATGGACGTTTTTATTTCACCTTGAGGAATTCTCTTGGTAAATAAATTATTACGTTTCAAATTTGTACGACCACATCTGCCTGATAATAATACCCCCGCACAAAGTAGCCTATTTACCACTTAATAATTTATCAAGCAATATGTGGTTCTCAGCTGTGTGCGTAACACAAACCAATTTATCCGAACATGCAAATGTGTTTGTGGTATTGAGATTTATATACCATAAACAAACAAGTGTTCAATTAATAAAGTTCATTTGCGCTAAGTCGGCCATGCACATATATGCAAATGTGTTACTAAAAATCTAATGATTTATGTTACAGTGTAGTTTGAAGCATAAATAAACTTGCACTACAAGGCTTAAAATTTATTTATGATACATATTTGGGCAAAATTACTGAAGGAACGTTATTTTATTGCTTGATATACACTGATGCAACTAAAGCGGTTTTTATTGACCCAAAGTGTAGCATATAGCAGCACCATCGGATGAAAGTGACGTTTATTTTAAGAAAATTAATCCAGAAGGGGCGCTGCGGTCAGTCATGATTTTTCTGAGATTCGAAAACGTTGTGTTGACAATGCTTTTCAGAAAGAAACCGGTTGCACATTATTCTAAACGCACAGTTGATATTTACTCGTGTAAAATTTTGACATTTTTATCTTTAGCAGATTTAAAGATAATTAAGGAAAACCATTTATAAAGTAATAACTTCAACAGGCTGTATCTCAAAAACAGGGGGTCTAAGAAAAAAACTTTACATGAACTACCCCTATTATTTTTCCATGAGGAACTTGCACGCAAGTTTTTATGAAACATGAACGGATCACTCTGTATACATATTATTTAAGAAGTGTTGGAAGTAAAATAATGTAAAGAAAAATATCTTATATTGAGAGGAAGTTAAGCAAAAATTTGTCTTCATCAAGGAAATATTTATTTAAATACCAGCTTTATTAAAAATTTGAGAGTGATATTAGTTTTCGAAATGTTAACTGGTGATGCACCTTTTTAAGGTTTTTTAAGGTTGTGATAATGATGTGTCCTCATTAAATAAACCCGTAAAAAAGGTTGTCTTGAATTTTCAATACAACAAAATAAATAAATAGAGTGTTATATCTTTTTTATAAGTGCCCTTAAAACATACTTTCTCAATCTGACTTTTTTCGTTTGTAAAAACAAACATATAGATGATCTTTTGGATGAAGGACTTATTTGTAAAAAGAATTTGAAAAATATGTTCTTTTATTTTCCTCGAGTTCTATTTAGTTAACTTTTTAATGTCAAGCTGGTTTTTTATAAAAAATATTTTAGTATGTTAGTAAGATAACAAAATATTTCTATTGTTGCTGCGTGTTTTCAAAATATTTTAAACGGACAATTGTATTAGTTTTATTGTTCAGGAACTCTACCCCACAGGTGGTGTGAAAACGAATGTAAAGAATTTTGTTGATGTACTTACAAACTGCACTTTACTTTTAAGCATAAGCAAAAATATTATTATAATATTATGGTTAGAAGTGTCTGCCACAAGGGGATTGAATTGGTATAAATAACTTGAAAACGGCGAATCTTAGGGAAAAATTCAAGTTACCTTTTTTACGTATTTTGTGCATTAGAATGTAAATCCGTTACAATAACTTGTAAAAAATGCAGTGGCGTAGGTTTTTTCATAAAAAAGAGGATGACCCCTGTCCAGTTGTACATCACTAGTTAAACCTTTAGAGTTCATATTTTAGGGTATGCAAGGCCTACTATCATAGATTATCTGTACCAAATTTTATTGAAATCTGTTAATAGATTCGTGAGATATAAACAAAAAATCATTTTTTTTAACAACGCTCTGTATGATTTAACCTATTAGGAACATAATCACTGTATACTTCATGAAGAGAACAATAGCAAATTTTGCTCCAGTGGGTTAACTGGATTATTAAAAATAAACAACCTGTAACATTTTTTGCGACATTTTTCGTTTAAGCAAGTTTATTTAAATCGACACCATTTGGGTTCTAGATTATATCCTGGAAGTATGTGACATTCGTTAAGTGACACCCTGTATATAATTTCATATCTTTATACGAAATTCTGGTTTACGAAAATATACAACAGTCACCATATACCAAAGAAAACATACACATGATTACTTTACACAAAATAAGTAACTTGAAGGAAATCGTTGTGATTGACATGCGATGAAAAGTCTTCTATTAGTAAACAAACAAATTAAAGTCAATATGTTTAACATTTGTTTAGTGGCACATCTGGTATATTTTGATTTACTCTACTAAAATTTTAATGAAAGCGAATAGACATCCTGTATTGTTCCCTACCATCTAACCTGGCATATATTTACCAATTTCCTTTCACTCATAAATATTTTTCTGTGAATATAAATTATAAATAAACATTACTAAGTTTAGCAAACGTTGCAAGTAAAATATACGACAATTATGTTAACCATATAGGATGCAATGAGGTAATATAATGGGTGACAATGTTAAATAACGATATCTATCTTAGTTTATTGATATTTGTAATTTTGTTGACTAAATAGTAATGTATTTCTAAGAGATAATGAAGTTTTTATAATATGTTAGTGAATACTTTTAACAATTTAAGTTTGTTTTTGAATTAGTAATGGTGTGAATAAAGCCATTATAACAATATTTAAAAAAATATATTTTGTCTCAGTGTGATTTAAATAAAATAATAGATTTTCCTGTTATATCATACATTGCATATTGAAGTCGACGTCTTGATGTCTCGAAAACAAGTAAATATTGGGAAAAACTTTATATTACAAAAATTATTCCAAATTTAACGAACTTTCAGATGGACCATTTCCGCGTTCTAGGAATCAAAAAATTTTTTAGTATCGCCTATACAGAAAGATTTGATCTAACAATTCTAACTGCAATTTGAAGCTATTCGAGGGACCTAACAACCCCAGTTTCCGGAACTAAAATAAATTTCTTTATTTGGGAGATATTGGCAACGGGATGTTTTAAATGGCACCCCCTGTATAGTGATAAGCGCCATTATTCCATGGCTAGAAATTGGCCTCAATGATTTGGGATCGAGGGCGATTATCCCTCTTTATCCTGCCTCATCTCGTGTAGGCCTGGACAGCCTTCGTAGGTGGGCCCCATTCGTCGTCTACCCCGACCGCAAATGCGGCCGGTGTAGGCGCTTTGTGGGACCTCCTTTTGTCCTGGCTGGGCCCTGCCGGCTAGGGCCCTTTCTTCTGGCACTCTTCTTGCTTCGCCGGCTCGTCTGTGTAAACCCCGGGGGTAGTGTCATGTTTATGTGTGGTATGGTTGGGTAGGGTAGTGCGGCTATGCAGCCTGGGATGCGCTTTGCTAAGGTGGCCCTTAGGCTAGCGCGGGAGGGGAGAGGTAAGGAGGGTATGGGGAGGTGTGTATGTGTGTGTGTGTGTGTGTGTGTGTGTGTGTCGTTGTCTTCGTTTCTTGATCCTGGCGGTCTCTGAAACAGAAAAGGTTAGCGGGCAGGGGGGGGGGATGTCGTTGGGGTGGTCACCCAGGGTCAGTGATAAGGTGACAATTGAATGATAATGTAAGTATGATTGTTTCTCTAAGCTTTGTAAGAAAAAAAGAGAGACATATATCTCAGGTATTTATAAGCATTTATTATACCTACTAAAAAATTGGTTAATTAGTAATTAAACTGGTGAATGGTCAAGATATTAATAAAAGTAGTAGGCTGATACGCTTTTATACGAACTTTATTAGCGTACGCAAAACATAAATTTAATCCTTAGAATAAATAAAAGCCAGCACTTTCCCCCGCAATACGCTTTTATATAATTTTTATGTACACATACACATACCAGAATTTTACATAATGGCACTTCGCCAGAATTCTGCCATATATTAATTAATAAAAAGAGAAAATATGATTTGAAATTATAAAGATGTAAATATACACGTTTACACGTTCAAATTATATAAATAAACACTAGTTATGCAACGTAAGAAGTTTTTTGGTTCTATATATACTGCCAGAACTGTATTAAAATGTGGGTGGCTTCGGAGAGCGAAAACAGATCCAGACAACCCATCTTCTAGCAATATGTCGTCGGTATAACATGTGTTCTTTACGAGGCCCCTTTGATTACGTACTTGCTCTTTAAAGTAGAAAAATTGTTATTTATGTTGATTCCCAACTGTAAACACTTGTAGAGACAGGAAAATCTTCCACCTGTTTTTCCAGGGAATCAATAATACGTTCAATGTTTCAATCCTTGCACAATTTGCAGTGAATTCTACTTTCTATAGACGAGCTATAAAGCTAATAAAAAAGGTCGAAATTGAATATAGGAAAAAATAAAAATGAAATAACGAGGGTTGCCTTTTATATTTAATTTTAATTTTCCCAAACAGCACCGATTTGCACCAAAATAATTATAGAATTGTAGATTCGAGCGTGTAATAGGTTAAAATCATCTTTAAATAAGTAATTATGATGAATTGAATATTGTGAATCCCTAAAAACCACCCCCTTTGACAGTACTCATTAAAAATAATGTTGAAAAATATTATTCAGCAATTTGGAACAATTTAATCTTGTAGTGATATTAAATTAAGACTTCTTTACTGTTTTAATTTTTTATTATTTATTTATAAGTTTCAACCCTTATAAAAACCACCCCTTGCAAAAAGAAATCGAACAATTACAGTTAAAACATTTTTTATAGTTCAAAATATAACATAATACAATCTTTTTATTATTTAAAATGTAATTCATTTATTTTATCAAACCTTAAAAAAATCCTACTGATTAAAATTTGCAATCAAAAATAGGGAAAATGAGGAAAATAAGAATTTTATTTTTTTTTATTTTAGCAAAAAAGCTGTTTGACTATTTTTAACTGATTCCTATGTATTTCGGTATGGTGAAAACGAAAATAATATGGAAAAAATTCCAGGACGTCAGAATTTTTTGCAAAATGCAAAATTATCATCAAAATAAGGGATTTTTTAATTATTTTACTTTAATGAAAATAAGAGATTTTAGTTTAAACTAACTTTCAGTCAGAATTCATATCATTAGAATTTCACTGTTTTAGAAGCCTAAGTAATCCAAAGTAAGGTGGACCTTTGTGAGCTAAAGCAACAAGCATAAACATGCTTTAACCTTTACGTGTTAGCTCGTCATTGTTTTATAAGTGTTCTCTCAATGTAGTGCTATGTCGTCTTCACGGAAATGTGTGAATTCGCCTGACAGTTTCTGTTATATTTGTGGCGAATATATGGTATTAAAACAAAAACTTAATATTACAGAATTCGTAAGAAAAGTATACTTCGCGTATTTTGCTTTAAAACTTGGAGATCAGGATAAATCTTGGGCACCTCATAAAGTTTGCAGACAATGTGTTGAAGATCTTCGCAACTGGTTTAAGGGCAAGAAAAAAGCTTTTCGGTATGGGATTCCTATGGTATGGCGCGAGCAGAAGAACCATAGTGACGATTGTTACTTTTGTTCGTGTGATGTAAAAGGATATAACGCAAAATGGAAACAGTCGATTTCATACCCCAATCTGCAATCAGCTATTCGTCCCATCCCTCATGGTGCAGATATACCAGTGCCCATGGCTCCTGCGACGTTGGCCGACATTCCAAGTTCTGACGATGATGGTGCCATATCTGAACCCGATGACATGTCAAGTTCAGAATTGGAGGATGTAACAAGTCCCAAATTGTTTTCCCAGGGCGAGCTAAATGACTTGGTAAGAGACTTGAATCTTCCCAAAGAGGCTGCTGAGTTGCTTGGCTCAAGGCTCAAAAGCCGAAACTTACTTTTGCCAGGTGTGTCTTCCTCCTGGTTTAGATATCGTGAGAAGGAGTTCACTCCCTATTTTGCCCAAGAGGACGATTTGGTTTATTGCACAAATATTGAAGGTTTGATGGATACATTTAAAATCCAATACGATACATCACAATGGCGTCTCTTCATAGCTTCATCAAAAAGAAGCCTTAAAGCAGTTCTGCTTCACAACGGCGGTTTTTATGCTTCTATTCCTGTAGGTCATTCCATACATCTGAAGGAAACCTACCAGAATTTGGAATTAGTTCTTCGCAAATTAAAATATGAAGACCACGGTTGGCAGGTGTGTGGAGATTTTAAAATATTGTGCATGTTGCTCGGACAACAATCGGGATTTACCAAACACCCTTGCTTTTTGTGTCTATGGGATAGTAGAGACCGAGCAAATCACTGGACGAAAAAATGTTGGCCGCCGAGGGAGCTTAAAGTTGGTGAAAAGAACGTCCTCCGAGAATCATTGGTACCTCCACACAAAGTTCTTCTACCACCGCTGCATATAAAGTTGGGATTGATCAAATCAATCAAAGTGCCAGGCCTCTCGGAAGCAAAGGTGAAGGAAGGTGTTTTTGTCGGACCAGACATTAGACGGCTTATGAATGACCCACAGTTCATCATGACCATGACAGATCCTCAAAAAGAAGGGTGGATTGCCTTTAAGGAGGTCATAGAGAAATTTTTAGGCAATCACAAAGACCCTAACTTTAAGCAGATCGTCAAAAGAATGCTAAAAGCGTTTCAAGCTTTAGGTTGCCTAATGAATCTAAAAGTGCATTTTCTTCATTCCACCTCGACTATTTTCCGAAAAATTTGGGAGATGTGAGTGAAGAGCAAGGTGAACGATTTCACCAGGACATCAAAGAGATGGAAAAAAGATACCAAGGAAAATGATATCAAGATTACTGTTGGACGCTTCAGAGAGACTTTCCAGATTCTTCCCACAAGCGAAAATGCACAAAGAGGAGCCTCATTACGAAAAAGAAAAGATTTTAATGTATGCTAGTGAACGTAGATTAGATAAAAATTCGTTATTCATTATTTCGTTAATGCTTTCTAAATAAAAATTATATTTTAAAGTCTATTTACTTTTACTTTAACGTAATATCTCGCTTAACACACCTACTCGAATTGTCAAGAAACGTGACGTCCTATGACAAAATGGAAGTCATATCCGGATTCAGCACACCCAAACACATAAGAATTACTTCGCAAAACCTAAACAGCTCTTAGAAATTTTTTTTTTGCAGACCTGTGTAATTGGAGCACTATTTAGACAATTGTCTCCGCTGCATATTATACATGTCAAATTGCAGAAGAGTCCTACGCTTCGGCAACCGCACGCTGAACCGCGCCTTTTTACAGCTGCACAAATCATTTTCAAAAGCTCTTCAGGTACAGGTTGATTCGGAGTTTTGATCGGATTTAATACTCCTTCAATATCAACCCAACCCCAATCAAGTGGATAAATATTTTTATTTTCCAGCCATAACTGGGTTTGCAAGTAAACCCTTTTTATGAGATCATTTAAAGCACCAATTGTTGGAACGAACGAGGACAACTTAACTGCATTTTTTTTCGTTGTGGCCTTTATAAAATATTGATATCTCATTTTTTCGAGATATGCAGGTAAATAATTCACCTTATAATGTGTATTCATCAATGCTTCAATATACTTGTTCTGATATCTGCAAGAATATGTAATTGGTTTTTTACCCATAACTCGCTTAGTTTTTATACTATCAAGCCCTTCAATAACCATTTTGGAGGTTTTTTTAAGGGCTATATCTAATAAGTTACATTTTCTTTCAGCCCTTATTTTTCGAAGGGTTTGCGCTGAAAGGGCTTGAACAAGTTGCTATTTATGAACATATGCAAACTTTACATGGACATATCTTACTTAATTTTTATCCTACAGAAAAAAAAACAAAATTTTCAAAAAAGCAAAACCTACTATTTTGCACTCTACAAAATTTTGCGTATCATTAATAGTTTTTGAGTTATTTTGAATAAAAAGATAATTTTCTCCAAAAATTCAAAAATTCTCTTTTCACTTCAAGCTCAACTTTTTTCAAAGCTAAGTACTTTAAACCGGTCAAACTTCTAGAGCATATTACAAGTGCATAAATAAAGTAAATTGTAAAGTGGTAACGATTATTTTCGATTGGGGTGGTAATTAGGGGATGACTCACGTTTTTTGTCGCCGAAAAAAATACGGACCAACATTATTTTCGTCATAACTCGCTTAGGTTTGATGCTAGGGACTTGTATAAGAAATAAAAATAAAGGGTTTTTCAAGCACTTTAAAAAAGGTTCTATGAGTATTCCCTGGAAAATGCATTGGTTTTTGGTTATTTCACGTTCAAACTTTCAATTTTGGCGTTTGACGAATAAGAACCAAACTTCAACAAGCTATTACTCCGCTTCTATTGGGTCTACAGACACCATAAACACACCATTCTTTTTGTTTTTTATAAGTTACATTTTTTATAAGAATGATTTTCTGACAAAATACTTACTTTTTGAGTTATTCGCGAAAAACAGTCTGGAAAAGTGTTTTTTTGGTTAAAAAATTTACACTTTCACTCGCGAATAAGTCGAAAAGTATTGACTTTCAGAAAAAACGTAAAGGGTAAGTAGACTCTAAATCTAAACTTTTATGAAAATCGGTGCTGTTTGGCAAAATTATATGGAAAACTGGTCATTGACTGGACTACATAAAAAACCACTGCAGTGGTAAACAGAATTCAGTTGTAGCCGTAGTTCGCTCACTGACGAATTTTGTGAAGGTCATCCAAAATCGGTTGTTGTTCCAGACAATCCAGAAAACATTGATGCTGTGCATGAACTGATATTGCAAGATCATCATGTGACTTGTCGTGAGATTGAGGCATCCTTGGGCATTACAGGGACTAGCATACATTCATTATTGCATGAACATATGGCCTCCAAAAAAATTTGTTCGCGTTGGATCTCACTTAATTTGACAAACACTCATAAAAGGCTCGTGTCGATTGCTTGAAAGAAATGCTCAAGAAATACGATGGCGGTGCTTCAAAACATGTCTCGACATCGTAACAACTGACGAATAATAATGGATCTATGCGTATGGGCCTGAAAGTAACATGTGGTAACTGTACCATTAGTGCAAAGTCGGACGGCCAATTCTGAATTGAACACAACCATTTGTTTGCCAGAAATCGAAGGAAAGCCAAACGTCGAAAGCGTATCATTTTCCACCACACCATTTCGATTATAGTTTTGCCAATGGTAACTCTTTAGAAGCTTTTCATACATTTGTTGCACACCTTTAAGAACGTCTGGGTAATATCCAAAAAGAACTTAAATATGAACAATACGACAGACACCCTGCAAGTATTAAAACTGTTAAATAATGTTTGGCAGTTTAGTCGTTGACGACTGACCTAACTTTTCTTTTAATATTTCAGAAGTATGTAGAAATTGGTTCTTACTTAATTCGATTTAAGATTAGGGCATTATGATACTAAAAATATACCATTAATATCTATTCGTTCTTCAGCTAATAGTCTGCTACATTAATATTTCATGTGACTATGTTTATTACGTGCCTATTAAATTACAGTTCGGTTTCTGATGGAAGTACTTACATTCTTTAAATATAGCAGTGGTATTAATATTGTATTATAGAAGCTCTCGGATGTACATTAAGAAAATAAAATGTTGCTATTGGAAATCGATGGAAGTTATATCAAGACTACTACATATTTCAAATTATACAGATTGTCGAAATTTATAATTTAAAAAATAATATATTTCTTCATATATTTTTTTTTTAGCTTCTATTTACATTACCGAGATGAGTATACAATTTTGAGGAATTATAAAAAGAAATAAATATTGCAGAGCCATAAAAAATTAACGGAAATACTTATTTTCTTACAAAAATATAGAATATAGCTAAATTTTGAATATATATTAATATTTTAAATTTTCCAATTTCCAAGTTCTTGCTCAGGAGTTAAATGAAATGGCCGAAGAAGTTGTTGTTTTAAACTTTTGTGAACATTAGTTTACCATACATTTGTATTTTTTATTTCATATATATGTGAGGTGTTCAACGATTCGGGAATCTTTCACTGTACAATAGTGCAGCAGCCCGACAGTTTATCCTGCAATATTAAATGCATGTCGGCAAGCTCATTGAATAAATATTCCTTGTTCAACAAAATGATATTATTAAAAAACTTCCTCCTTAAATTAAGAAACTAGCAAAATCAATTAATATTAAAATAAAAGTAGAATAACAATACGCTATCACTTAGAACAAATAACAATAATGACATTACATGATAGCCATAGCAATTGAACATTTTGTTTTCATCGCCTACTGAACTCAGAGCTTTAATGGGCTAGGAAAAAGAGCTGGGATATGACAATTTCGCGACTATTTGTTTCGGCAAGCTGAATTTATCACTATAGATGCTAAATATTATGTACAATAACATATTAGTTTCCACAGTCATAAAAATGGGGAAAAGATTGTTTTCAGGCTGGTTAATTATATAATTTTTACGTAAATTCACGTTTTTCGCTTATAACTTTTTTCCGTTCATTTCCACGAGAAAACAGTAAAACACTTTTTTTAGTCTTCAAAAGACCTACAAAACTAGCCCTCAAGCGTAAAAAAATATTGATTAGATCAAAAGTTATAAACAGAAGAAGTTTATTTATGACTTTTGAATTAAACATATATAAACTGCGTTATTATTACCAGAACGTTTTGGCATCGCATCTCCTCATTCCTTATCACTGTCTAATAACTCACACGAAATCTGGAATCGGTAAGTTGAATAGTTTACAAATTATGGCCTTATAAACAAATTAACTAATTATTTGTCTGGACGATCCCGAGCATCTTTCACAATCGCACTGATTTTTTTTCATGGTAGATTTCATAATAATACATTGAAATTTTATAATTTTTTTTTAATTTTAAATTTGCAACCTAGAAAGGTTTATTTTCTAGCCTTAGTTGCAAAATGAAATATACGACTCACGCGCGTGTTATAGTTATATATTATATATACGGAAAGCTTATGAAAAGAGCTTTAACTTAAAAAAAATCGTCAAGATTCGTTGAAAAACAACGGAGTTACAAACTGTCAAAGTTGACAGCCTATTGTTAAACAAATTAGGTTGGTAGCGATAAAAAAATACTGTCATAACCCACGGTCCGTAAAGAGGCGGTTGCCGCATAAGTCAATCGGCCAATAAAAAACAAATACGTCATCAAATACGTCAGTTTATCTTCATTCAACCGTCATCTCTTTCTAACTCATTGCATTTCCCATAAGAAAATAAGAGGCAAATTTAAAATTGTCACATTTCTTGTACCACGCTCCTTTTAACATAAAATAATAAATTTAATCAGTTATGATTATGATTAATTAACAGGTATTTTGAGTCTTAAATGTTACTTTTATATACAGTGCAGGAAAGTACCGATGGTCTATCAGAAGTTACGTGAGAGCGATAAAGTAAGCCATAGAAATCCATGTGATAGACAAGGATGGCTATAATGAAGGCGTCTAATAGTCGACGCCCATTTCGCCCTTCCACAAATAAGAAGTGGATCTTATTCGTGGAAGGGCGAAACGGGCGGTGACAAAAATTCCAATCGCTTTTCAAACAATCACATCAGTTTGTTATACAACAATAACAATAAATTTAGTCTTTTTGAAGTGAATACAATCAGTTAAACTAGACATTTAACATTTAACCTGTGTTCTTTAAGTCTTTTTCTTGATAATAAACTTAATAGCTCTGCTTGAAGATCGCGTTCAAAATTTAAGTTTTCAAAATGTGTACTACAAATATGTCCAGTTATATGGTTAAACAAATCGCGTCTTTTGCACCGTTCCACCCATATCTTTCTAAGTTTTTATCCTTAGAAAACACATTAAATCAAGTTTTTAAATTTTCTTGTTTAGCACTATAAAAATTATTATTGCAAATTGCAACAATACACCTCACTCCCGGCATTTTTACGTGGTAAATTAATAGTTTATATTAAACACTACACCATCAACTTATTAAAAACTATTATCAATAACTAACTAATTACTGCAAAATACCCAAACAACTATGAAAGATTTACTTAAATACTTGGAAAAATGCAAAATTACTAGTGAAGTCGCATGTAAACAAACATGAATCCATAATTTCTGTCTATTACTCGATCGTCTTTTTTACGGACCGTGGTCAAAACCGGCATCCCGAGTACTTTCCCAGATAAAAATATTTTACTCGTGGAAGTATGTTAAGTGCATAAGAAATATTGTCAAGTCAGTGGGTTGCTTGATTTTTCGGCAAGCAGTGGCGCGGCGGAAGGGTGGGGGAAGCGAACGACAGCGAGTCCGGAGAAAATGACGATAATATTCATAGTCCTGCCGTTAAAAAAGCGAAATTCGCTTGAAAATAATATATTTGACAGTCTGTAACTCCGCTGTTTTTCAACGAATCTTGACGATTTTTTTTTAACTTAAAGCTCTTCATAAGCTTTCCGAATATGTAATAATATATAACTATATCACGATCGTGCGTCGTATATTTCATTTTGCAACTAAGGCTAAAAAATAAAAAAAATCCAGGTTGCAAATTCGAAATATTAAAAAAAATGATAGATTTCAATGTATTATTATGAAATCTACCATGAAAAAAATCAGTGCGATTGTGGAAGATGCTCGGGATCATCCAGACTAATAAGTAGTTAATTTGTTTACAAGGTCATAACTTGTAAACTATTCAACTTACCGATTTCAGATTTCGTGTGAGTTATTAGATAGTGATAAGAAATGAGAGGATGCAATGCCAAAACGTTCTGGTAATAATAACGCAGTTTATAAATGTTTAATTCAAAAGTCATAACTAAACTTCTTCTGTGTATGGCTTTTGATCTAATCAATATTTTTTAACGCTCGAGGTCTAGTTTTGTAGGTCTTTTGAAGACAAAAAATAAAGTACTTTACTCTCCTGGAAATGAACGGAAAAAAGTTATAAGCGAAAAACGTGAATTTACGTAAAAATTATACAATTAACCAACCTGTAAACAATGTTCCCCCAATTTTTAAGACTGTAGAAACTAATATGTTATTGTACATAATATTTAGCGTCTATAGTGATAAATTCAGCTTGCCGAAATAAAAAGTCGCGTCCAACTCTATATTTCGTGGCTTATAAATCCGTGACACTGCTACGCAAACAGAAACATACAGACTTGCAAATAATGCCATTTTCTCAAGAATTGTTTTCTGTAGGAGACTATCTCAAAGACAATTCTTTTTAAAATAAAACGACCTTTTTAATGCTGTTGTCCGTTTAAAAAATATGACCACTGTAAAAATTTTGACCGCTAAAAGGGAGAGGTAACTGGAGAAAACTACTTGATTTGACTAAAGCTTTAAGGAATAATACGTCACAATGTGTCAAATTTTAACGCGATCGCTAACAGGGTTATGAAGTTATTAAGTAAATTAGTTTAATTTTTGTCAACTTTAAAGTCCTGTAACTCAAAAACCAAAACTTTTTTTTCGTAGATCGTATTTATTTATCGTCGTAAATATGCAGTCAAACGTTGTCTCAACGTAATTTGTGCGTAAGATTTTATCTGGCGCTACATGCAGATGGAGTGTTATTTTTGGTGTCGTTAGAATGGTTGAACTTTGGTGCATTGTCTTATGTCAAAGCATCTTAAATTAGCCCGATCGTGGCCTATTTTAACTATGTTTATACCACATGACACGTAACTTCTTCTAAAGCGCAGTTATCTGTTAGGTAAGAAGAGTTTGGTTTATATCCTGTACCTAAATGTTAAAAAACCGTATAAAACGTGGGATATAAATAGTTAAAACAGCTGTTGGAATTTAAATAAGCGTATGTAGATGTAAATATTTTATTTTATTTCTGTTCGGATTTCATTTTCATTTTTATTTTATAAGTATAGAGATAAATTTTCTTCATTTATATTGTATTACAGAACATTCGGTTTATTCTTCGCAATGTTAGTCTGAATGCAGACTATGTGTTTCAAACTTGTCACTGAAAAATAAATAATAAAAACAATATGTGTTAAGTGGGTACTTGGGGTTTAAAATTTTATAATTAATTCTTTTCCCATCTTCTATCCTTTACCTTTGACTTGCTTACGCATTTCAAGTTCGTTCAGTTCTAAATTAAACACGTAAATGCGTGATTTTAATTTATACTTAAATCTAAGGTATCTTTGAACTGGTGTAATTTATTTTTGTTAGACGTTGTATACATACATTTTTACTGTTATAACACCTTGCATACCCTTCAGAGCAGTTAGATTTCTTATATTTTCTTTCAGTTTAAAACGACACATATATTTAATATTGTTATGGTTATCTGAACACGCTGTATTCGTTTACATTTTTTTATTTCTATAAAAATACTAAATATACCAATAATAGCTTCTAGGTGTTCTGTATGCCAGCAAACTGTCAATTGTGGGCAATTAGATTTTAGAACTTAAAAAAGTGTTTGTTATTTTAACTTACGTAGTAAAAGGTTCAATTTAAGAGCAGTAGTTAAATTAAATTAACAACTCTGAATTCTACGAAAGTCATAAAAATATTTTTAAATTAAATTAAATGATTATTTTGTTATCAAAGAAATTTCGTCCTCTATAAATTTAGATTAAAAACATAATTTCAAATTTATTAAAATTTTATTCAATTATCTACTACAATAGCAAATATAATTTGGATTTTTCCAAACATACTGAGTGTTATTTTTAGTAATTATTATTAATTAAAGATATTCCATCAAAACTTTTAAGGAATATATTGAGATGTATGGAAATCGCCGCACACTTAGTAGAATACGTACTTGATTAGGAATGCATAAATCTTGGCAAATTGTAATAATAATAATTATATGAATTGAAAATAAAATTGAGAGAATAAAGGAATAGATTCCAACAGTGACAGCTGTCAAAGTACAATGTCATTGTAAGTTTCCTACATGAAGGGGGTTCAATTGAAAGGGGAAAGACTTTGACAAACATCAACACATGAAGTTAAAATTTAAAGGAAAAGAGGAATTAAAGAGAATATTAAGAAAATTTAACATAATAGTGATTAGTTATAACAAACATTAAATTGATTTTTTCATTAGTTCTAAAAATTGTTGTCAATAGCATTATAAGAAGAGTACTGTGAAAATTTAAAACATACTTACGCGATTGCGGTCGCTAGGAAACAGACCAGGAAACAAGAAATTAGTTGATTTTGAGATTGGAAGCGAGAGACTGTTAAAAATTTTTAATAACTAGTATACAACATTTTTTATACCCTTTACGAAATAATAGCAATAACTGTTATTAAAGTGTTCCATATAGTTATTAGAACATCTAGTGGTTATAAGTTTTATAATAATAAATATATTAAACTATATATATGAGTTAAAAACATATGACATTAAGTTTTCAGAAATATTATTGGATAACTGTAATTACAAGCTAAGGTTCTAATGTAAACATAAAACATACATTTAAGTATTAAAAATGATGACAAATCGCTCCCAAAACTGTCCAATTTATTTTCTTAGCACCGATTAACCCGTATTTTCTTGTATTACACGAGAATTTGCACTATAACTCTTCCACCTTAAGAATGAAGCATCCCCAGAAAGGTTGATGTTCTTTCCATCTAATTCTATTTCCTTTGGTTGACTGACTTATATCCATGCTCTTCTTTGTCACCGTTAACCTTCTGTTCCTCCATCTTATGTAAAACTTAACATCAGCGGTTTCTAATAGGGCATACAAAATAATAATGTTTAAGATTTAGACAAGATTTACATTTGAAAAAATAAAACAAATACAAGCCATAAAACAGTTAGATACTTACATAATTTACTCTAAAGTTTTATCAATAGCAAGTAACTCTCTTCTAGACATGCAATGGTCCACCTCTTGCTTACAGAGGAATTTGCTAAAATAGGAAATCACTTTCTCATGATCACCTTCTACATACCTATAATTCCAGTTTTACAGGCATCTTTGTCCAAAATCAATTATTTTCTGGGCTTAAGATGTGTCGGGGACGACCAGAGCTCGATGACTGAAAGCTATCTTTCTTGGTGACACAAAATCTGGTATAACAATACTTCTTTACTAAAGCTACTGGAGGAATCTATAGACTTTGGAATAATTCAATGATTTCCTATTATTTCAAGTTTTTGATTCTTCTTGCTTCGCCAAAGGAACTCGTCTTATGTGAATTAGTTCACCTTTATTCTCTTTCTGGTTACAGCAAGATTCTGAACGATGTTAGACAGTTTTCAAGGATCTTGACCTGATGTTTGTGGTCCTACAATGCTAAAAACCAAACAGTTTGCCTTTCTTGGCCTGTTGTGGAGTCGTTGAGATTTAATAATGGCTACATCGAGTTGTTCATCGTTTGTGTCAATGTCTTTCCAGTTAATATGCGTATTCTACATAGACGGCGATCCAAGTCTAATTCAACAATTCAGCAACTGGAAGACTGCTACAAATAACCTCAATTGCTACTGCTGAGACTACTGGGAGTATCATGTCTTCAACAGTTGGAATTTTTTATTTCTGGAATGTATTCATTAGCTTCTGTATTATTTATTTACTCACGTCTTGTATACAGGGTGTCCGGGAAAATGTGGGAAATCGGGTGCAGATAGAACATGAAAAAATAAGATGACAAGTTCCTGTAAAATTCTTTCGTACAGGCCCTCCCTACGGAGATATGTGTCACTGATGGAGGACCCCGCTGGAAATCGGTTTATCTTGAATAACTTTTAAAGTACTTAATATAATTTAATAAAAATTTTATGTGATGGACAGTAGTACGGACCTCTTAAAATAGTCTCCTTGAAATATATTTAGCTTTTTTAATTTACCAGGAGCGGGCTAAGCTTTACAACTTAATGCCTAAATGTTTAACACCCTCTATGATAAAGACTTTAAAATAATAAATCTGGGTAGCTTCAACCTTAGACTAAAAAAGGTACTCTTGGTTATTGTAGATAAAATGAACCGTTTATTCATGTTTTATTTTTAATAAAAAGGGCCATGATTTCTATTTTTTTTCTCGACAACAAAGTGCGATACGAAAAACATTCAAACAACAGAAAAGTTTCCTTTTAATATGTTTAATCCGAAAAAATATAAAATTAAAAAAACGCAGTGGTGTCTCAGGAGGCACCTTAATGAAATTATTGAAATGCTTCATAAGAGGGTTCAATATGGGCTACATAAGGTCTGATACACTACGAATTGAGGACTGCTGTACCCGCCACAATAACCCAGCATTGTTCCTTATCACATCACAATGAAACGTGGTTCTCTGTAGAAGTTCCTCCCTAGTATCGACCGGAGTGGAATACACTAATTGTTTGAGGTGTCCCCTTAAGTAAAAATCCAGAGGTGTTAGGTCGGGGGATCGAGGAGGCCAGGTAAAACGTCCTCCTCTACTTATCCAACGGTTTGGATAGACGTTATTCAACAGTTTCCGCACACCAACGCTAAAATGAGGTGTTGCCCAGTCATGCATAAAGTATATGTTTCGGCGGGTTTCAATTAGTAACAGTTTTATTAAATCTTGAAAAGCGTTCTGAAGGAACTCCAGATTGTCGGTACAATCGTTCCGGCAAAACGAATGGTCCAATAAAAAAAAATTGCCAATGATTCCTGCCCAGATGTTAATTGATTGGAACTGATGTTGATGATGCGAAACAATAGTGGCATGAGGATTTTCATCAGCCCATACCATGTGTGTTGTATAAATTGATGATACCATTTTTGATAAACCTTGCTTCATCCGTGAAAAGAATAGTGCTGATGAAGTTTACATTATTTCATTGCTGATCCAATAACCAGTTTCCAAACTTCATTCTACGAGGAAAATCTTCAGGAATCAGTTCATGTATTTTTTTGCAAATGGTATGCATATAACAGCTCTTCTTGAAGAACTTCATGTACTATTGTTTTCGATGTATTAAATTGTGCTGATAATTTTCGAGTGCTCGTTGATGGAGTGTCTTCTACAGCAATTAAAATATTTTCTGCTAATTGCGGCGTACGTACGGTTCTTCTCAGACCAGCATCAGTACTATTTTTTCCAAATTTTCCTACAAATATGAAGAACGTCAATAATATGTATAACCTTATTAACTGGAATCGCCCACCATTCTCCCTTAGACGTTGATCAACTCATTGAAATGTCTTCTGGTTTGGCAGAGCACGATTAGGAAATCTGTCGTGATTTAACCTTCTGGCTTGTAAAGCATTGCAAGACGCAAGACCATACATGAGATGCATATCTGCATACTCAATAAACGTGTATTCCATATTTCGAATTAATTCACAATTAAATTCACCATGAAATGCAAAAATCGATAAATTAATAACGAAGTAAAGGATCAATGTGCCAGCGATGTCACTTTGTTGTCGAGACAGAAAAAAAAAAGAAATAATTGCCCTTTTTATTAAAAATAAAACATGAATTCGTTTTTATTCTTTCTCTCGTAAACGGTTCATTTTATAGACAATAAACAAGAGTAACTTTTTTTTAGTCTAACGCTGAAACTGTTCAGATTTATTATTTTAAAGTCTTTAACATATAGGGTGTTGAAAATTTAGGCATTAAGTTGTAAAGCTTAACCCGACCCTGGTAAACTAAAAAAGCTAAATATGTTCCAAGGATACTATTTTAAGAGGTCCTTACTAGTGTTCATTACATACAATTTTTATTAAATTATATTAAGTACTTTAAAAGTTATTCAAGAAAAAACGATTTCCAGCGGCGTCGTTCAGGGACACATATCTGTACAAAAGGGTCTGTACGAAAAATTTTTTATAAGAACTTGTCATCTTACACCCGAGAGATTTCCCACATTTTCTCGGACACCCTGTATATAATCGTAATTTTGAAAATGATTTTTCTTAAAATATTTTATATCGACTTGAATTTTATTTTAGAGAAAGAAGTTTTTTAATTAAATATTTTTTTTATGAGATTCCAGAAAAACTAGGTACTCTTCGTCAATTTAACTATATAGACAATCCTTTTTCTCTATTTATTTCGATATTTTAAAAAAGTTTATAATAAAAAAATGAATTAATTTTTTTACCGGTGGCAAAATACATAAATAAATAGAGAGAAAACTAAAACTCTGCCACAAATAAGTAACTTCAGACAAAACACAGTCAATTTGCATTTTTTTTACTTGAACATAGTAATAAAATTCACACGAAAGGCTCAATGTTTCAAGCATTTTTCATTTTTGTAAAAATAAGCCGTTAGGTAAATTTAAAATTTTTCGATTTGCTTCAAGTAACCTGAACGGAACAGCATTCGCGGTACATATAAAGAGCAAATGCTTGTATGTAATTATATATAGATAGATACCAGTATTATATATCACAATGAGACATTTCAGCCCCACAAATCAAATCGCGGAGCCATTATGTATCGCCTGTCCGACTTCAACGTTAAATGTCAAATGTAACGCGCGGGCACGAGAGTGCGGCTGTGCTGGTGCTCCAGTTATTGAGGTAACGTGTCGTGGTGAAATTTCCGGAAATCCATTTATACAGCCTCTGATGCATCGCCCAAGTTTCTGGTCAGTAACCTCGTAAAATCTAATTCACCCAGATCTTTATGATCCTCTTTCAGTTTCAATTTGTTACGTTCAGTAGATTAGTTGGGCTTAAGGGAATGCTGAAGTTTGGTTAACACCAAGTTAATGTCGTCCAAGGATAAGATTTGCGCCTTAAATTATTAATCGTACTTGTAAAGATATTTTCGTTTAAACATTGAATTTCTTAATTCTTTTTATCGTGACTACGAAGTATGCAAAATATCGATGTAATGGTTTAATAGTTATTTATGATGATACAAGTGTTAAAAGTGACATATTATAACCCCACGAACAAAAAAGTATAACTTTTAGCAAATGTATCGTACAATTTTTTTGTAAAATTGTTATTAAAAAAAATGCCGTCAGTGGGTTTGAACTCCTGATCTATCGCTTACCTGTCGGACGTGTTGGCACTGAGCCATCCTTCGTTTCAATTACATATATGTGACAATACAGTGTGGAACAAAATTCATATTTTTTTCTAGTTCAGATTTAAAAAAATCGCTGAAACAGATCAATTAGTAAATAGAAATTGTCACAGTCGATAGTCCTTCTAAAGACAAATTCAGCGATATAAAGCTATACTACTTTTTTGTGGGGTTAAGACAGGGGAACGGATACTATAAAATATGGAGCGTCTTATTAAAAAAAGGTTAGTTTGTCAAATATGGCTCAAAAAAATAGAAAATATTGCAGAAAAGTGACAATTTCAATTTATTAATTGACCTGTTTCAGCAATTTTTTTAAATCTGAACTAGAAAAAAATGCACTTTGTTCCATTATTTTGGGACACAGTGTATATCAAGTCAGACACTGGATAAAGGGTAATTAAGTAAAAGAGTTGTAAGTTGTTTAGCGTTTATTAGTAACCACACATGAAGCTGAAATATTGTAAATTTTGTGGTTAAAAAAGTGGATTTTGAAGAAAATACGGGAAATGAAAGTAATTTCATTATTCCATCAGATGTTGAAGAAGCCGCAAATAGGGCAACTTTAGATCTGTTGCCCCAGAAATCGCGACAACAATATGATGTAGCTAATAAAAGTCTTACTAAATGGTGCAAAATAAAGGAAATAGCAGAAAAGTCCACTGAAAATACACTTTTGGGTTACTTCGAAGAAAAATATACGAGCCCAGGCTCATAATAGTTCGGCCAGGCATAATTTTATTACTAATATATTTAAATAAAAGTACTAACACTCTCAAAACTATTTTATTAAAGAAAAATATTCGTAATAGAAACATAATGTTCCTGTTATAGAATGGCTCTCTAGCAGTCCAGATCTCTTGTCAATAGAAACAATGTGGCATAAAATGAAAAAAAAAACAGTTGCGCAAACATCCAGTATTTTTTGTCATTTTTAATGACAATTTTGCAAAAAATTTATTTGAAACAGTGAAACGTATGAATGAAAGTAAATATAAATAGATAGTTATTTAATGTGTCACATTTTTTCTTTTCCATTGCAGGATATCAAATTTGCCTCCAGAAATGTACATCAAGATTTTTCTTCTCTAACTAAACAAATTTCTATTTACGTTGTGGAATCTCTAACATATCTTCTTAATAAAAACTATCATTTTCCCTTCAGCATTGATATTTGCAGTAAACCCCCCTCTATATAAATTTAGATACAATTATTGTTGGTCGTATCCCTGATATTCAACAAAATATTAAAAATACGAATGTTTATTGAGAAACAAACTGATATCAAATAAGCAACGTGGCTTCAGTTAGATCGACTGAGAATACTACAGCAGATCTTGTAGATATTTACCTGTCATTAGATAATATTAACTCACCCGTAAAGACCTAGGCAAAGTCTTTAATATTGCAAGTTATATGAATTTACTTGACGACAATATTGATTATAATATTATTACAAAGATGTATTATAGTTAGACAACAATGTGTAAAAATAAGTAATAGTTGTAGTGAAACTGTTATAGCAAGGTATGGAATTCCACAAGGTAGTATGTTAGGCCCGATATTATTTACACTAAACAAGGTGTCTCAGAAATAAGTGCCAAAATTTTAACTGTCGAAAACAACAATTTCTATCTAATACGTGTACAAATAATGTACTACTTATTAACTTAAAATTTAAAACTTAAAATAAATAATAAATAAGCATTAATTAATGCCATTTTTTTTTCTTATTAGTAATTCAACTAAACGTTTCAACTTTTGCTTCAAAGGCCTAAAATTTCTAAAAATTATATTGTCTATAAACTAGGAAGTTTTCGAAAAATAAATACAGATAAACGTTATTGCATTTAATGATTTAAATGCGTCGTTAAAATCTTGGCACTTATTTCTGATTTTCTGGTTCCGGCGATAACATCGTGGTTTATTATACTGATAAATCATGGCCAGGTTTAAAAAACTTGGCACAAAGTTATTTTAAACAAACGTTAAAGTTTTTAATCAAAATTGCTTCTTTCCTTGCTATCATGAAATTTCTAGAACTTAAAACAAAATTGCAGAAATGTGTAAGGTATTTAAAGATTGTAATAGATTGTAATAAATACATAAATTATTTTTTAATAATCAAATTACTTATTTTGGACCTAAATTGAAATACCTGCAATAAATTTTCGATTTTAATAAATATTTGAATCACGTACAACCTTATGGATTCATTATTTGGAATGGGCTCACTAAACATATTTAAATAAAGTTACCTATTTCAAAAGTAGATATTAAAAATCACTTTTGATAATTATTATTACTATACGTACATTCTCAATCAATAATATGATTAAATAACCCGGCGTGTTTGATACAGAGTAATTATTCTGTCACAAAATGTTAATAACATTTCGATAAAACGAATAATTATTACTGTATGAAAAATAAGATGTGGTATGGAAACCTAATGGTTACAAACAAGAATTTGGTATTCTTTTGTGAGTGGGATAGTATGTAGTTACAGCAACTTTTAAAATTTTTGTGACTGTTCTAATTATGTTTAATTTTTTCTTAATCATACGCACTGTATGGCGTACACTAATTTTATTCCAGAAAACTGTTTGTATATCGAGGACTAAGATTGAATGCAAAACCCTGCATATAAGTAGTTTTTTCTACTACTTTCCATGGAAAATATTAACGTTTTGTATAACTTCAGGCATAACCCTATCCACATCTGGATAAGTAGATGCATTGGGATGTTTGGACTAATTATGGGTAATTTAACATGCGTAATCTATCAGCCATTTAATTATTTCAAACTAACTAGAGATACGGAAGGAGATTGACTTTCATTAGGCGATCTACCTTCAGCTGATTACTATTTGGGATCGAGGATTTATTGCCTGTACCTAATGCTCTTGGAAGTATTAAATCTGTTTCACAATCTACAGTGTCTTACGATTGTGTTCTAAAAGGAGAAAACCTTCATTTGCAAATTTACAGGAAAATCTTGCAAAATTTTTTATTATTCCTAAACTGTAAAAATATTGCTATTCTTTTAATTGTTTAAAAAGAAGAGTAATTTTTATATTTTGGCGCTCATTTGCACCGAAGTTAATAAGCAGTACTTAACAATAAAACATTCTTAAGGGGGGGCGTTTATATGTAATGCAATATTTTTTACAGTGTTTTAGAAAGTCTAAGCAATTTAGAAATCTCTTCACTGTACCAGTTTTATTTTATTTTTCCCAGAAATAAACATTTTATTAAACATTTTACCTTGAAAACGGTGTTATTCTTTTTTTGTGTTCAATTTAATCGCTTACTTTAGAGCACCCTGTATAAAGTAAAGCCAAAATCTATTTCTGTTTATAATTATTTCCAGCATAGTAAATAAATTGAATGGATTTAAATGGGACAGAGATTATCAAGATGTTCCTTATTTATTTTCGTATTTTTGGACCACTTTATTTTTAGGTCTATATAATATCTGAATCAGAATACTTTATACTTTTTGTTTATTTGGACGAGAAATGCATATATGAGGTTACTGTTTATAAACACGGGTTTAATAGATTTAAATGTGATGATGTTTATAAAACAACACCTAGAATCTTTTTTCTTTTTTCAAATAATCGAGATACATGTGATCATGCAGAGTGCCTAATAAATATTTGAATTTATATAATTTTATGGTATTTTCACGTTCTGTCGTTTACTTTTTTACGCAAGCTAAAATATTTCGGTTTGGGGCAATTTGTCCAATAATCATATTTCTTTAGGCATTTTTATTTTAGCTGTTCTACTTCAAAGTAAGTTTAAACTAATTCAAATTAATTATGTTTTCCTAAATTCTCATCCAAGTTATACATGGCCTTTCTTTGATATCCAATAATTTAGTATGCTAAAAAAATTATCCGCGAAACTAGATGGTCATTAATAATTGCGTAATTATTAATGACCAATTAATAAGTTTAATTTCATAAATATGTCCCTTGCGTATTTTTATATGAAACTGGATACTTTTTTAAATACTTTTATAAACAATTATTTTGTTATTTTATTACTTACACGGATTATCCGGCAGCTATTAGTAGCAAAAGTAGGGTAAACTGCATAGTTATTGGACACTTAAGAAAAATACTGAATACTCTGTATAACATCCGAAAGTTGCAATGAAACAAATGAAAATAAAATACATCCAGAGCATAGCCTAATTCGGGTACATTAAGATAATAGTTAGTAATTATAATAAAACTTTCACATGTGTTTTGTAGAAATGTATTTATAACTTTAATGCAAAAAATATAGTTATTGGACGTATTTGTTAGTTATTGGACGGTTTAATATTAGTTATTGGACACATTAGATAACTGAAATTCTATTAAAAAAAACACTTTAATAGGTGTCTGACCACTTAATAAAAATGTTCCTTGCGTGTTTGTTTAAACAACTCTTCCTCATTTTCAATTTTTTCTTCGTCAGATTCATTTTCAATATCGCTATCTTCATTCTCTAAAATTTCATCATTTTCTGTTTTATAGCATAGTGTGACATAGTGACAAGTCGTCATCTTCTTCTGGAATGTGAATATGGTGGTTATTAACCGGACAGAATTTCCTCCTCCTTTTCTGATAAAACTGTAGGAGGTCCAAATGAGTCTCGATGACCAGGACTTTTTACCCTGAATTCTATTGTTGATTTTGATATTCCATATTTTTCTGATACAGATCTGTAAGATCCTTAACCTGATTTAACTTCACCTACAGCCTTTTCCACTAAATCAAGATTGTAGTTCCTTTTCTGAGGCATGCTAGAAAATACCCCTCTAGGTTATACAGTAATTGGACAGGAGAAAATAATTGTTGGACACCCCTATCCAATAACTGTATAAACAGGTCAAATGAATGAGATAAAAATAGAGATTTATTAGAGTAACATAGGTATGTGTTAAAAAAAGATAAATAAATCACACCAAGCCAAAATTACAGTTATTGGACACTTGTCCAATAACTAAAATTCAGAACACCATTGATATAGTTATTGGACATAGACTAATTATTATAAATAATTGACTATTCCTTATAAAAAATAAACGTTTCAGTAAAATAAACCTACCTTTAAACATTTAATAACTCAAATTTCTATTCAATCACTACAGCTTCGAAAAATATTGCACAGTGTAAAATTCGTGCCTTAACGAATTCTTAAGAAATTTGCCATTACAGACCGTCACTGCAGATTTCTGTAATTTACAGAGACATCTCGTGAAATGTTCACCGCGACTACAATTATTTTCAAAGAATAATAATAGATGGTGCTACAGTCAATGTTTACTTAAAATAAAACTAAGTGAAACACTAAATAGGCACCTTCGAAGTGTTCATGTCCAATAACTATCACTGTCCAATAATTATACGGTTTACCTAATATGTGAGGAATAGTTATATTTTTCCAGTTTTTGATCTAAAATTAACACTACAGGGATTAAATCATAGGAATATATTAGTGTTTATTTGAAAAAAACCGTTTTTTTTCTAAACATTTTCTGAATAAATATACAAGTAGATAAACATCACTTAAAATAATTGATTTTCAGCCAAGAAACACAGTAAGTTTGATTTTACGCAATAACTTCATAGGTCAAAGTGTTTTTAACTGTCTTTTTTTTATTAACAATACAATTACATTTTAATACATGCTGAATTATTGAAAAAATAAACTGTCATATTTTTCTAATTTTGAATGCTTACGTACGTACGTTTTCGTAATTTATTTATTTTTGACTAAAGAAAAATTATATTTTTGTACAAGACAGATAATAGTTCTATTTGGTACAAAAATATATTTATTTCTCATATTTGTCTATGCAATTTTTTTTATCCCCAACACAAAAAATAGGTGTATCGCAAAGAAAATAAACATTTGGACAATTTCGCTCTATACTTTGCAAATAAAAATTTTTAATTAATTTTTATTTAAAACATTTTACATAGATAGGCACCATTGACATCCAATAACTAACGTATTTTGAAACTTCCGGTTAAAATTATGTGATTCTAGGGCCCGGTACTTTGAGTCTTGGTTAAGGCTTGATTAACTAATCAGGCGATTAGACTGTGATCACACTTTATAAAATAAATCATTATAATGTACAGCCTAATCTCCTGATCAGTTAATCAAGCTTTAACCGAGACTCAAAGTACCGGGCCTAAATAACATTATTGTAAAAATAATTGCCAAACTATACCACAAATGCATGAAATGTCAAAATATATTTATTTTTCGTGCAAATATCATGAGCCAAACCAACTTGTTTTTTCAGTTTTACCGTGTCACAGAAAATGGATATGGCGGGTGTCTGTATGAAAAATGATAATGTCACTGACAAATTACAAAAGTTTTTAGCTTCTCCATAATCCTATCAATTTTATAAAAAAGCTTAATTGCATTTAACTGTAAACAAGCAAAAATCTTTCAAACGAAACGCATCAAATAATAGTTATTCTATAAGTGTTTTAAGTAGCATTTTATCCACGCAAAAATGTTTAAACGCGAGAACGTAGTTCGAGCGTTTAATGTTCTTAAGTAGGTAAAAGGCAATTAACACACGAATGCAATACAACGTTTTATCCATAATCACATCTCAATCATATTTGTGGAGTTAGAATTATTCGAATTTAATAAAACAAACTACAAAAATATAGATATTGGAAAATATAACAAGCTTACTTCTTATTTGAAGAGTGAATCGAGAGGATACAAAGCAAAAAACTGCAGTGTTGGAAAGAGTACATATTGAAGAATTTTCGACTAGGGCTTCCGATAAACAATATTTAATGATTAAGGTAATATCTCTTTACTTTTTAAATGTTAGGAATATAGTGAACTTTTGGTTACTTTAGGTTGCACTAATAATGGAGTTTTCTGGTGCCTGACGATGCACAGTGGTCGGAAATCCGAAAAAGCTGGACAAAAGTCCAAAAAGGTAAAGATAACTTCGATTGAAAAGCTTTTCTCATTTTCATCTATCTTGCACCTTTTTAAAAAATGTTGATCTAAAATGATGATTTGCGTTTCTAAATTCTCATAGAATTTTCCTTTCAAAAGTCGAAAAATTTTTTTTTTCTTACACGTAATTTTACTGGTGCCTGATCCTGTCGAAAATGAACTGAAAGATCATAGATAATAAGTTCATATATAAAATTTGAAAAAAAAGCAGGTTTTTTAATGACGTCATTTTATTTTTTTATTCTTCTCAGAAAAACCTTTCTTTTGATACCCATATCATGGGGGTGCAGAAACAATAACTGGTCCGCTATCTTTGGAAGTCCGCCATATTGGATTTAGAATGACGTCACTTAGCTAACCATGCATTATCATCCAAACTAAAAGTATATACAAAATTTCAGCTTAATCGGTTGGGGATAACTGTTTTAAATTTCAGTTGCAAGATTTGACCCATACCAACAAAGCAAGTTAAATAAAAGCTTGTTAAAAGATGATAAATGGCACACGAAAAAGGTGCATGTTCATAAAAAAAAAACAATTTGAATTAAAAATGTTCTTTAGAACGCGAAGCGACACTAAAACACAAAAAATTACTCAGAACCCGAATTCGGAAAAATCCGGAGGCTTTCTCTTTTGATCTATGAACTTTACACTCCTGTACGCATTTTCCAACTTTCAATAGTGCAGGATCTCTTGGGATCACAACTATTTTGATAATTTACGATTGATGTGATTTGAAATCGATGGAAATTGCAAGACGTTTTTGTTAAAACAATAAAAATATGCAACTTTCGAAAATGAGGTTCTAGATGAGCAAATGTATTCTACTTATCTCCGGTAACACCCACATTATTACACACAACGATCCGTCCTCCAGTAAAAATTTGCACGTATTTTCAATTCACTGCTTTTCGAGGGATCCGTGGCAAGTGAAATATGTTAATGTGTCACAGCATACTTCCGATAGTTGCGGTGGTCTATACACATGGGCCAGCTCTCTGTTCCTTTAAAGAACCACGCAATGACTCCTCTAGAATATTCTAAAGTATTAACGCAAACCAACGACTTTGAAATTTCGACTATTGTCCAGCTTTTTTGGAATTCCGACCAGTGTGCGATGCTGCGAATTGACGAATTTGGAAATTAGTGACGTGCAGGACGTTGGCAGTTACCTACTTGTTTCAATACGTGACACCAAGACGGGCATTTCAAGAAAATTTACAATTAGGTACAGAAGAAGGATTTTGCGTGAATGCTGTTGAAATATGCAAAAAATATATTTCTCTGCCCCAATTCGCCTAACACAAGACAGATTCTCTTTAAGATACATCAATCAAAAATGTACTTCTCAGCCTGTTGAAATCAACACATTGGCGAAGATATCCTCAATAGTTGTTTCATTCCTGAATATCGCAAATCCAGAAGCATGTACTGACCATTGTATGAGGCGCACTTCAACAACTTTATTGGATAATAAAGATGTTGATTTTACAATCAAACGGCATGGTGGATGGAAGAGCTCCTCTGTAGCAGAAAGTAATGTTGAGGAATCTATAACAAACTTGATATTGCAAGGAAAATCCGAGGAAAATGTAGCTATTCCTTACAAGAAGAGACATCCCGTAACTTGTGCAAATTCTTCAAAAACTTCGGCAGATGTTATGCGTTCTTAAAGTCATGGCAAAAATGCTACAAGTGTTGTTATTAAGGGAAAGGAAGTTATAAATGTGATAAAACAAAAAACGAAAATGTCTATTACTATAGTTAATGTAAATGTAAATGTAAATAATTAAATAAATTTGAATTATTTAGTGAAATGGATAAAAGTCCGATTATAAGGTGACTGTGGATAAAATAAATTATTTTGTATATACAATGTGACTTATTTATTTCATGTAATTTTATTAATGAAATTCCTTTGCATATTGCATTTTTTTAATTTCCCATTGAATTTAAAGCCTACGTTCATAAACAAAAAATATATCTGTCACACTGTTTTGATATAGTTTAATGGAAAACACTTGTATAATTCTAATTAAGTATAATTTTTAACCGTGAAGTGTTTTAAATAATTATTTTTTATTCAGAAACGGTTAATTGAGAAAACAATCTGTATAGCACGTTTTTATTGTAAAATGAAAAATTATGTTACTTTGTATTTTATCGTTGGGATATCATTTTTTTTAAATAAAGGCATCCTCCTCTTTCCTACGATATTGGTAAGACTGAAATAGTGAGTGCAAAATTTTAACCGTACAGTATTTGAGAAAACGTATTTTCTTTAAAAAAAACTTTAACAAAGGCGCGTCTTGAAAGTAAACAATTGTTTAATATAGGATGTATAAAATTATTTTTTCTTGTGTCTAGTTTGATGAATAAAAAATTAAACCACCATGACACGAAAGCTCTTGAAATATTAAAAAAATATTGTCATTTCCATTTTATTTCCTCAAATATAAAATCTCAGAATACTTCTAATAATATATAATAGCAATACGAAATAAGGACATAAAAAACAAATAAAACATATACGTAACTAAATCCTTAACTTTATTTTTATTTTTTATGTGACTGTGAAATAAATCGCGAATAAAGGAAAAGATATAGAACGTGATTTGGTGAAATGCAGTGTTATCGATCAGTATCAGATAGCCGGGAGAATTGAAAGTTAATTGAAAATTTCAAATGTCTGCCATTTTAGTAAACCGATGAAAGGAGGACATGGATAATATGTACTTCAAATAATTCATAAAAAAGACATATTGTCCTCATTAGACTTTTCCGATGTTTGCAGGGTTATCCTTAAACAATTTGATGTTATAAAAAAGAGTTTGCAAGAATTTTTCAGGAAAATCCATTGAGATATGTCTGTTACGGTTTTAAAGGATATAGATTTTAATAAATTTTAAGCTAATCCTGATGGTCTCGCTTTAGTCCCCCGTTTCTTTTGGAGTCACCCCTTAAAATTTTTAATTGTCTTCGGCTGTCTACACAGCTGTATCTTTTAAATCTAATTCAACTGACCTTTTTCCTTAGGGTGGGAAAGAGATACAACAATTTAAATTATCCAATGTATTGGTCAAAATGACCACAATCGTATTGTACAAAGTACAGTCAATTTCCAAAAATATGTACAGAAATGTAGAGTCAATGACTAACGTCCGTGCATTATTTTCCAGTGCAAATTCTTTAATTTTTTCGCAAATTTCAGATTGTTTTTGCTCGAAATTTTTAGGAATCTTTAAATAATTGGTTCTCTAGGAGGTGGATCGAAAGGACAGGCCCTGTGAAATGGCCAGTCAAGTTACCCTATCGTAAACTTTATTTTCCATTTTATCAATACCTTGATTTTTTTTCACTAGATGAATTTTGTAAAAACTGTGTTAGTTAAAAATCAGGAGAATCTTGCAGGAAAATGTATTTTTGTTCAGAAGGCTCGTGAGTAAATTGTAAAAGTCCACACTTTTGTTTATACACTGCACTGACAAATACTCATAAAAGCAATAAACGATATATCATGTCTCTTATCTGGCCATATTGTAATATTTAAATAACAGGACAATAAATCATATTTCTTTGAAAATATTGAATACTAATAATTTCTAAAATTAAGGAAAGTTAACAGTAATTGTTCTAAATGTTCAGTAGGTAAATTTAAAGACGCTAACTAACAGAAATATATCAGCAAAGCATATTTGAAAATTAGTTTTTCAATTTGTTCTTAATTTTCCTCAATATTAGGTACCTCTTATACATGGTTAACATTTCTCATTAGCCACATGATCTGTAATTCACATTTCTATTTTCCTCAAAACTTTTATTATCTAAAGCAAAATCGTTACTGACTTCGGTAGTATCATCACACGTGTGGAGATATTACAGGCGAGTTAAAGATATTGAACATTTGGTTTATAAATGGTTGTATATGAATTCTATTGTACGGAAAACATTGTACTTATTTAAAAGAATATATTTTTCGTTGTGCCTTCTGAACTCATAATACGCTTTAAGGTAAGACATACATGCAATGAAGCACTAACGCACACCAAAACCTCTAAATCTGTATTAAAAACACATAGAAAAATATGTTTACTAAGAATCAAAGGCCATACTACCACTATAAGTGTATCCACTAAAATGTTAATTAATTTAAAAGGTTACGACAGCCTTACTAGGTCTGCGCTTAAAGTAAATAAACAAATAAATCAGGAAACTTCTTAAACGAAACACATCGGAAAATAATCATCACCTCACGTTAATATTTCGTCGGTATTACTTAATCTTAATGAACTATTCCGCAATTAGAAAAAAATGTCTACCAGTAGAGCAGACGTATCGACAAGTGTTAGAGAATCTAAAAGGATTTCAGTCTGAAAATTGTAAATAGGATTATAAATATGTTTTTAATTTGGAGCTTTCATAACAACTATATGGAGGATTTTATGTATTTTTAATCTAGATTCCTCAAACGACTTCAAAAAAATTTATATGTTTCTATCTCTTTATGTTTGGCAGTATGATATACATATATCATTCAAGATTTCTTTCAAAGGATGTAGTTAATTTAATTTTAAAATAATTCCAGAGTTGAAAGGCAGAAAATATGCCATAGTGTATTAGGCAAATCATTTAAATTTTTAGAAATTGACACATAAGCATTATTCAATAAAAAATATCATAGCAGCATATCAGTTAAGTAAAATAGGAGTAAAGTTGAAACAATCGATGCAATTTTAAAATTTTCTGGTGGTATATACGTTTTCTCCGAAGTCTAGGTTTCGATATCTAAAAATTGAATATTGTAGTGGTTTTCTTTTCTTTTTTTTTTTTTTTTTTGTAAAATCTGGTACATAGACAGAAAATAATTAAATTATGCACTTTTGTACTTCTAAAATTTTAGGGCTTCTATTTCCTAAAAAGTAGGCAATATATTCTTTTTTCTAAGTTTTTAATTTATGGTAAAATAATTGTATTTTACCATAACATAAATTAAATAATCATAGCGAAAATATTATATAAACCCCGTTTATTAAACTATGTAAACAAATAAACGATGAAGTCAGCGATTCTAAAAATGTTTCTACGTATTATTGTGGTTAGCCAGTATGCATTAAAAAATTACTCGTTTTGAAAAAAAAATACTTCTGCCAATCGAATTTATTTGCTTTTATATTTAATTCTCAGTCATTTTGATTTGAATTTTGGGAATGGAAACTTAGAAGATTTACCAAACGTTAATAATTTGACATGCGCTTATGCATGTAGGGTAATCGTGAACTTCTGTATAAGATATTTCTAGGTGGGCAAAACTAAAGTTATAAAATCAACTTCATCACTGATGAGGGTTCAGTGTGGCGGAAATAACCAACACAAGAATGTTACAAAAAACAGTTACTGGAAATATTTCAATACATATATAAATTTTAGAACTGAAACATTTGGCATTTATTCGATGTTGAGTAAATATTATTTCATGTATCCAATCAACACGTCGTCCTGTAGCAGTCCGTGCAGGTATTGAAACAAAATCGTTTACTAAGGGCTATTTTAGGGCTAAGTAATTGACAAATTACGACTACGTATTACTTAGTCGCAACACGAACAACAAATTATTAAATGTTTAAGCAACAATTACTCCATGTCGCGGGAGATAACGAAAATGCAACACGTTCCTAACAATCAATAAATATTGCATGCTCTACGAAAAACCGTTATTGTCCATTTACAAATGTTTCGTCTGCATCAGTACAAGACTTACATAAAATACAGATATTTAAATTTGTATGTGATATCGAAAATGGAAATCAATATTAAGTTGTTTGTTCAACATGAAAACACAATTTTTTCAAACTGGAGATATGAACCATAGAAATTTGTTGACGCTAATTATTGGTAGCTTTGTTGAGATTGAGGTCCTGATACAAACGAAACCAAAACTAACTTCAGGTCCTGATAATATCCCTAAACAATTGTTTGCCTGAGATATGGAAATTGTCTAAAGCCTGTCCGATTTATAAAAAAAGGCAATACCTACATTAAATGTTTCGAATTTTGCACACATTTTGATTAAGTTTAGTTTTAGCAAAGTTCTAGAAATTCTGTTGTATAACTGACTTATCATTATGTCAGCAAAACTTTAATCATTCTTCGATACGGATTTATGAAGAGACACTCAACCACTACGAATCTTGCCGTTTTTTATGAAATATTGTAAAAACAATCTCAGTTTGACGTAATTCTCACGGATTTATACTCACGTATGTGATCGGGTTGATTATGGAATACTGTAGAAAATATTATTTGAATGTAACTTATCACTACCACTAATTGGTCTATCTGAGTGGCTCAAGGAAGCAACTCAAGACTATTTAAGATATTCATTAATGGCGTAGTGATGAAAAATAATAAAAATAAAAAGGAAATAAAATTCGTGAATAGCTGCGTTCATCTGTTTAATAATTTAAAACTAATTGAAGAACGGTGGTCTCAGTCTAAATCCATCTAAATTTAATGTCACGTTTTTCATTTGAAGAAACAACCGTTAACATACAATTGCATGCTAAATAATTTTGTTCTTCAAAAACCGGGAACTTTTACTGACAGTGACAGCCGTCAACTTTAGAGAATCTATAGTTTGGAAACCACGTCATAAAATGCAATCAGACTAGCTAGAATATATACGAAGGTATTTTCTAAAACTTACATCTTTCAAAGCTGGTGTTTATCATGAAATTTAACTCTAATACTTCAGATAATCGCAGACATTGCCCTTCAGTGTCGCATAAAATGTATACTGAGATTGATGACCCACATTTTATAAAAGGTGAGTATTTGTTCTTAGAGTAACATCGTGTTCTTCAATTGCCTTTCATTTCCCTATTCCTAAGACCAACACTTTAATTGGTTCTTCCATTTATCAGTGCTAAGCTATATACAGGATGTCCCGGTTCTAGGTTGTTAACCATAGGGCATAGTCCATTCCTGGCGTTCTGAGCATAATAAAGTTATAAAGTTTCACTTACAACATCAAAAACAAGCTGTGCGCATGTGTTATCGATCACCAAGTTTGTATCATCCTGAAGTTAATAGTTTAGAGACTGTGTAAATAAAAATAACTTTTTAATTTTCACTTTTGAGGACCCGTAACTTATTAACGAAGGCCCTATGAAAAAAAATTATGTGAAGAACTGATACTTATAATTTTGAGCTCATATATTGAGGACACCCTGTATATTTAATACATCTGTTAAAAGTACTTATAAAAAACTAATTTCAAATTAATTTCGATATGATAAATCATAGTATTTACGTGTATTTTCTTTGTTCATGTTATCCTGCAATTAGTGTTAACTCTGTTGAAGCTTATAAAATAAAATAATCATAAAATGAAATAAATGACGACTTTGCGATTCAATATTAAAGAACAACAATGCGTGATAATGTACGCACCAGCATGTACCCCAGTATGCCGAGCGCAGCAATATCCGCCGTTCTTTGTTTAAATGTCAAAGGGGCAACTATCCTGGCCTCTCCAGGAATCTCAACTAACGCCAGGATTACAAATATAATTCGGAGCGAGCTTATATACCCACCGTTTCTTTTATTAAGGCCACTGTTTCAATTACATTCGAATGAGACGGCTAGAGGAATTGGGTTGACTGGTGACGAGTTCTACATTTTTATTAGGATGCAAATTTTTCATAATAGGGTCACGGCAATTCGCTCCTTCGTTTAATTTATTGACTTTGGTACGGTTTTTTAACGACGAAATTCAAGCAACGTTACATGTAAACAGAAAACGTGTCTTAAATTTCGTTTGATTTAATGCTAATGAGTATAAAAATGCCATATTTACTTTAACTTCTATTTAGACCAAGGACGTAGTTTAAATTTGTCGTTTACTTCTCTGTTAGATTTTTTATACTAGAAGATTTGAAGAAGATGCAATAGTTTTTTAAATTCTGTTATTAGGTTGGTAGCGGCAAAAGAAAATACTGTCATACCGAGTACTTTCCCAGATAAAAATATTTTATTTGTGGAAGTATGTTAAGTGCATAATTGAAACTGTTAGAAAATTTTTTATCTCTGTTAAGCAATTTGTGCCTTGAAACGCTGTCGCTCTTACCTTTTCACCGACATCTAGTGAAATTCTAAATTTCATAAATAGAAATTACGATGTCAAATGTTAATGAAACTTGAGAAATGGGAGTTTAAATGATGTTGATTTAAGCTACGTTGTCGGATTTCTCCATAAAAGAAACACTAATATTTGAGAGAGATATTCCGGATTCAATCTACCACCTTGTACGGTATCGATATGAAGCAAAAAGTCTCATCTAAAAAAATACCGTTGAAGCAAATATGACACGTAATGTTAGTGAAAGGCCCTTTTTATTTGTGGACTGTTTTCTTTTTATGAAATCAGACATAAACAACTTCTGTGAAGTAATTTGACAGACTTGCAGTAGCCGCAGTTCGTAGGTCCTTTTCACATTATATTCTTTCATTCTATTCACAACAATCAGCCTGGAACAGCAATACTGGTGAGCCAGAAGGGACGGTATATTATTATTGAATAAACCGAATTTGCGATCAGGAGTGACGTTTTATTTACTGCAAGAATAAACTGAATAGTTGGTCTCCGATTTCAAAGGTGCGTCATATTATTTTTTTAATATTTCATACATACACAACCACTAGCTTGGAACAGCAATACTTATGAGGGAGAGGGGACCGTACATTATTATTGAGTAAACAGAATTTATGCCCATGAGTGAGTGAGTAGTTGATTACCTTTAAAAACCATTTACTACAAGAATGAGAAAAATCTAGAAAATCTCATTAATTAGGAGAAAGAAAAGGAAATAACTCAATCTACAACAATTCTTTCCATATTAACCTGGAAAATTTTACAATAAACTATGTTGCATTATTAATAAAATACTGGTAGAATATAATATAATCCTTATATAGTATATTCTACATATTTAACAGAAAATAGCATAAATTTACTGGGTTATAGGAAAATGATTATTGATGTACTGCCTACACGTACATGAATATTAAAAAGTTCGTGAGAAATTGTAGAAGTTAGACATTAAAAGCTATCTTTCTATATAATTTATTAATTAGATATATTTACGTTTTCTTATAATATAATTCCCGTAATTTCATTAGATTTATTGGATTTAAAATTCTCTGTATTGTAATTATACCCTACCAACTTGCCGGGTAAGTATTCGTCGTCGTTTTATACAGTGCTATTTTTTTAAAACCTGACATAGGCCAACTTTTTTATTTGAAGTGATAGACTATTACTTTCAAATGCAAAGTTGTAGGAAATAACTTGATTAAGAAAAATTTACAAATAATTATTTCCGGTTTTGCCAAATTTCTGCAATAGCTACTAAAGCGATACTTTTTTAAATGGCAACACCGTATTTTTTTAACATAATTTGACAAACTTTCAAATTATAAATAGAAAATGTTATGTCACCTTTCTTTATTGGAGTAGCCGTTTTAGAACAATCAGCAAAAACAACGTACATAAACTGTAATCGGCAGGAACTAAAATAAGTTAACATGGCATAGTAGGACTTGGAAATTAAACAAATATTGTGCTGTTTTAAAGAAGTAATCATTATTGTGCTGCCATTGTGTTATTTGACAGTTGTTGTATTTGAATGTGTATAAAAAAACGTTTTAATTCAATTGCTGAGATGAATCAGTATCACAATCAATCCACAAGAGAAAGTTGAATTAATTTTTAATTCCACGCAAGACATCCCGTTAAAACTCTTCAAAATCAGGAGTTTTAAAAAAATTACTTAGTAAAACTAAAAACAACTGGTAATGTGCCCAAGGATCTGCAAAAGGCTGAACGTCACCTTACAACTTAATTAAAACATTATTTTTATTATACATATTCAAATACAACAGCTGCCAAATACCACAATGACAGCACAATAATGATAGCTCCTTTCAAACAACACAATTTTTGTTTAATATCCAAGGCCTACTATTGCTATGTTAGCTTCTTTTAGTTCCGGCCGACTGTAGATTATTTTCATTGTTTTTGTTGATTGTTCTAAAACGGCCATTCCAATAAAGAAATGTAACATTTTCTATTTAGAATTTGAAGGATTGTCAAATTATGTTAAAAAAATATTGTGTAGCCATTTAAAAAAATATCGTTTTAGTAGCTACTGCAGAAATCTGGCAACACCGGAAAGAATTATTTGTAATTTTTTCTTAATCAAGTTATTTCCTACAACTTTCCATTTGGAAAAACTAGTCTATCACTTTAAATAAAAAAATTGGCCTATGTCAGGTTTTAAAAAAACACGGTATTTATACATTTATTTGTTATGAAACTAATATTTTATATATGTATTTATTTAAGAAATAAAGAATGGATAAACAATTTAGTTTAACAGCGAGTTAATATGTATTAAATTGTATTATATTTACAAAAACGAATGAGATTAAATAACTTGGCTGTATTTACAAGAAATTATATCATTTATGCCTAGTCTATTAAAATAAACTGTAATTTCCTTTGTTTATTCAATATGCACTCGTACGAGTTAAATTTTAATGTACATTAGTAGGGTCACTTTTATTACACCAAGTTTTAATTAGGTCGTATTATATACACGTCTAGATGTTATTAAAATTTATATCTGTTCCATAATTTTATGGGATCTACATTTGATTTGTTATTATTTTCAATGATAAACATAATTTCGGATAGACACTTTTTACTATATATTTGATATTACCAAGATATTTACATTGAACAATTCTGAAAATACTAATTTTAAATGTACACAATTATTCACATAACGCTTATCTTTATATCTAGGAAAAAATGGTAAAGACAAACATAAAAAAAATTTTATTACGATAAACAAAACTATTATTTTTTTAAATGGAACACTCTGTATATTTGTCGCCTACCGAAATGTTCTCCTTTTTCTCATTGCAGTAACATATACATGTCGTATATTTCGCTTTGATGGTTTTCCCAATATTTTGGTTTAGGTTTAGGTTTGGTTTACTGACCCTGACAATGGACATAGCCAGGATTGCCATGGAACCGATCCGAAAAAATGTATTTTTTAATTAATGTCATGGATATTTTTAATTTTATGAAAACAGTAGTTTTGGCCAGAATAAAAAAGAGAGAAAACAAGATTTAATAAACAACAAATACTTTCTTTGAAATTCTTTTTTATAGGGTGCTCAAAGAGTTCACCATTTACCTCCTGACAGTAATGAATTCGCTGAACAAAATTTTGTTATGAATCTAAAAGGGTGTTGGGAGGAATAGTGAACTTTCATGCCTTATCCTTTCCTGCAACTCTTCGATATTTTGCGGCCTATTTTTGTAAACTACATTTTTTATGTGATCCCACTGAAAAAAGTCAAGCGGGGTCATATCGGGAGGCCTAGCTAGCCATCCAATTGCCCCTCTGTAACCAATCCATTTATCAGGCAAAGTTTTACCTATATATGCCAGTACTACATGTCCAAAATGTGGAGGAGCCCCATCATGTTGATACCGTATTTGTTCTGCCGGTAAATTAAGATTGTTATTGTTTGGAATAATATGTTCTTGCAAAATTAATAAATATCGTTCAGAGGTCAAATTTATAGATTTATAGGTCATAATAACTTCGCAGAACTCGATTCTACGATCGTAATAGTCTTCAATCAATTCTTGTAACAAATTAATTTTATATGGATGTAATTTTTCCTGTTTGCAATTTTTTTTTAATGGAATATCGACACATGTTGTGACTTAAAGCCATCTGTTGTGTCGAATTTATTGGGTTTTCCACCACATCAAAAATGACATTCAAAGAATTTTCTTCATTTGTAACGCTTACTGGTCTTCCACTTTTTCGTCGATCTACAATACCTTCAGTTTCATGAAAACCCTGCAATGTTTTTAAAACGGTTGATTTAAAAATACGTTCCCGATCGGGATGCAATTTATGAAAAATATCCACTGCTTCGTTACAACTTCGTCTCCTATCACCATATCACTTCAATTCGCTCGGTTTCACTTAAACGTGCAATTTTTGCGAGAAAATTATTCACAGTAAATGTATTTTTGACATGTGTTTTCAAGATAATCACTGTTAAACAAAAGAACGAAGGCGTTGTTATGGAGCTAGAAACTTTCAAAGGTAACTTGATGGACTATAAACTAAAATATATTTGTATAATTTATGAGAAGCTGATTTTTAAAGTCCGATATCTCGAAAACGGTTAATTTAGATACATGATGTGTTATATGAATTTTGTTTAGAATGTTGAGATGAATTGAAATATGGAATAATATACAGGGTGTTCCATTAAAGAAAAAGCAACTTTGTTTCGTCAAGACTTTTTTACTTATCCTGTATACTTAATTTTTCTTTACTGTAATAGATTTAAAAAAACCCTACGTTTGCGTCTTTTGATTTTTCGATAGTTATGTTACTTTAGGAGATAATCGACCGTTTCCATACATATCAGCAACCTTGTATATGACATTCATAGAATTCCTAACAATCGGTGAAACCTTTCGATTTCAATCAAGCAAGGTGCTTTGTTCTTGTTATTTTTCAAAATTTTTCTAAACATTTTCTATTAAATCAAGGATATAATATTTTTAAGAGTATAATCAGGAAATTTTATAAATATTGACAATTTCTCATAAATTTACAGGTAAAATGCACTTCCCTGTTCAGATCACAGTCATGAAACACACTGTATGTACACAATGAAGCCTAAAACATCTCCTGGAACACTTATTCTTACAAATAATTTTTGATGCTACAGAAAATACCACACAAATTGAACAACGGAGTAATAAGAGAACAACAGTAGGCAGATATTAATATACAGGGTGTTTTTAAATAAATGCGAAATATTTTAGGTTGCCGAAGTTATTTTGTGAAAAACGTTCGTATAAACGTAGGTCGAAATATGCTTCGTTTCCGAGATAGTGTTTAAATTTTAATTTTTTATTTATTTTTATTAATTATTTCAAATAGTTTTAAAGATATTGAATCGAAATTTGATAGTTGTATTTTATTTGGAAATGTTGACAGCAACCTACTAGATGTATGTATCAAGAGAAACTAAAAATACACAACTTGCAATAAAATATGTTTTATTTTTTTTTATTCAAAAACGGTATGTACTTCTTACAAAAAAATTGAAGAGACCAAATTCATTCAGAATTGATGACGGATTTCTAAAACAACACCAAAACGGGAAAAAGTCAGCGGCGTACTTTTTTTTTATTAAAAAAGGTTGTGGTATTTTCGCAAGAACGCCACTGGTGCAAGTAGAAATATTCGGATCACCCCAAAAAGTGCATATTTATCCCTCCAAAGCGTTTTTCATATTTCGAGTCAGTATCTTTAGAACTCTTTGAAATAATTAATAAAAAATAAAAAATTAAAATTTAAACACTCTGTAGCTCAGAAACGAAGCTTATTTCGACCTACGTTAATATGAACCTCTTTTCACAAAATAGCTTCTGCAACCACCCCCTAAAATATTTCGCATTTATTTAAAAACACCCTCTATCCTAACTAGAATAAAACTATAAATGCCTCATTGAACGAAGAAATACTTTGTCGTCTTTAAATATAGTAACTGGAATGTTAAAAATACTTTAAATATGTTATATAAAGTAAGTAAAATCATAGACCCTCACAAAGTCGCATGCACTAAATATTTAACTTGAAAATTGCGTTCAAATTGACTTCTACCTAAAAGTCGCTATTAAATAGTAGCGGCAACTATGGATTTTACTAAAATGCGTCACCAAAGTAAAAATCCTAATAGACTGAAAGTTTACAGTAACTGCGACTTAGCCGGGTGGATATAATTTAGTTTTAAAATTAGTAACATATTAGAAACATTCATCGTAGCTTATTTGTAAATTTAACTATAGAAGAACACAGCAAAGTAGCAGTAACTAAGTAATTTGTTTTCTTCTGACTATAAAGTTGCCAAAACTGCAAGAAGTTACTTTGCAGTTTGTGGGACTATTAAAGTACCAACAAAATTTTTAGGTTAGAAACATTGTTTTGTTGTGTGAGCAACTGTTTGTTCTTTAGTGTTATTTTGTGACTGAAAATATGCCTAAACATACAGAAAAAAAAATTATATAGACATTCAACAACTTTTTATCGAAAACTTAAAAAGTTGAAATCTAATTCATCAGGGATAAATTTGGAAGAGTCCTCTAATGTAGTTGCCATTCAGCCGACAGCATGTCCGGTAGAAGAACGTGGAGAAAAACTGTGTACTAACGAAGCAACAGCTACGACGGTTTCTAATTATACAATTTCTGTAGATTGCGACAAATTAATTGGTGATTTAGACGCTACACCAAGTTATGTGGAAGAATCTGAAGAAACAGAATCGATTTCCTTATGGCAATATTTAAAGGATTGGGCTTTAAAACATAAATTGGAAATTTTTCGAAGTAATGAAATGGAACTGCCATCAGATAGCAGAACACTGTTAAGTACGCCTCGCTCCATAACCATTACACGAATGGGCAATGGGGAATTATGGTATAATGGTTTAAAAAATAACCAATGGCCTTCAAACTGAATAAAGTGTCTTTGTCACTAATTTTCAATGTAGACGGAGTTCCACCATTCAAAAGCGCACCATTGGAATTTTGGCCAATTCTATTTAGAATCGCACAGTTACCAGATGTAAAACCAATGGTAGTGGCAATTTATTGTCGAAGCCACCTTTGCAGCATTTTCTTAACCGGTTCGTTGACGAATTAAATGATATTATATCTGGTGGTATTGTTTATAAAAATTGTCAAATACAATTTATATTGCAAAATAATATAAAAAATAAATGGTTTCTGACAAAAAAAATGTTATCGTGGAAATGATAAATGCGACTTATTATAGTGGAAAAATTCATATTTATGGACGACCTTTCAAAGAAACAAGTGATTTTTTTAACCTGCCTATAAAATCTTCCTATTTAAAATATACCAATGCAAATTGCAAAATAATTATGATAGGTACCACTAAACTGTTCAGTCTTACTGACATTAAATGTAAGCTCATATTTCACATATATAAACAATATGCAATGTTTTTGTCTTTGTTACATACTTTAGATTTAAGTATTACATAATGATATTTTTATTAGTCCACTTTTTACATGAATTATGTACCTACTCAATTGGTGTTTTTACAGCTAAATAAAATTTTGTTCGAAATTTAAATAGTTTTTAATTTTTGAAATATGGAATATAAAACATATTTTAAACACAAATGAATATATATTTAAATAAAACATTTAAAATAGAAATAACTATACTAAAATTAAATAAAAACATTATTGGACTTCTATTTCATCTTCATTACCATCTTCTGCAGTAACATGATAATTCGAAATTTCAGCTTCATGAGCAGCCTGTGTGATTTTCTTCATCTTTCCACTTCTTTTCTTAGCATGTTTCAGTATTCCTTCTTTGAAAATTTTTTCCTTTCTTTCTTTTGTATGTCTATTGTCGGCTTTTAACAAAACTTCAAAAATGACATTTAGTAGTCCTTCTAAATTATGAAAGGGCTTTTTCCCCTACACCATGAAAACGTTTCCACTTCCACAAAATAAAAACTATATCATAAAACTAAACAAAAGTTCACATTAACATGCATAAAAGGGATATTTTGCAAATACTTTTATTACTTTTATAAATGCAAGATAAGTTGATACAACAAACTTTCGGGCTTGCCTTTGTATTGTCACTAATTTGAGGTTACAAACGCATGTAGCAAGTAGTTCCTCTATAGTGGAAGACGGGACTTTATCTTGGCAAATGGCTAAAATGGTATCGCACACAGACACATCATAGTTCCCATTTAGTAACTCATGGGACTGTCTTGTACAATGCTTTTATGTTAACACCGACGCTACTATACCGAAAGTAGTGTTGTAGTACCCAAGACTATACAGAAGCTTCTGTGTAGTTCCGATATTTACTTGACAGTCCTAAATACTTTCAATGAAAAACTAGAAACGAATGTGTTACTAAAACATAGTAAAAATTACTTTTAAGTGACTAAATTACCGATTGTGGTAAGAACCTTCTACATTCGCCATTTTTTTAATTAAAGCAGCTGAAGCCATTTTGCACTGAAATACATAAATCAAATAATATCTAGATTTTTATGAATTTTAAAGTAAACATGTATAGATTTTCTTGTATAAGCAAAAGTAAAAATCGAAATAGATACCACTGACGCATTCAGTTTAATTTTCTATTGATTTTCTTGTTTTTTTTTGTGAAAAATTTCTTTAAACGTTAGATTTTCTTGAGCGCGTTCAGTTTTCGCAAATATTTTCCTTGAATTTGTCAATAAAGTGTAATGCGTTTGGAAATTTACACTTCAGTTAGTCTTAAATCTTAAATATATTATAAAATTAAAACTTTAGATACTTTAAGGTAACAAATGGACATTAGGGATTCATGAACACAACGCTATTACTATGTTAAATTTTAAATAGATGAAATGGAATTGTTATTAGAAAAAGAACGACAACTTCTGGTGTCCACTAGAAAAGTAACATTTACTATTCTGCGACTTAACAGTTTCTTCTATATCACTAAGCCATTACTTTAAAGGTAGTGGCGAAATAAGTTCTAAAATCGTTATTGGATCTATTTATCTACCGGAAAATCATTCCCCACATTGGTAAATAAAACGTAACAACTTGGTATTTGGGGAGTTCCTGTCATTAGTAGCCAAACACTTTATTGTCGCCTCGATAGTAACTATTACGTTAATACAACGATGTGTGCTAGTTGGGATTGGTAACACACTGTAAAAAAATTTCACTCAAATTTCACTCAATTTTACTCAATAATGTATCAATACCTACACCCGATTGATTGAAATTTTCACTCTATTAGTATGAGTACAACCGAGTGAATCTATTGCATCAGAAATTAGTGAGTTTTACTCAAATCCGAGTTACTGCTAACTATCAATTGAGTGACTTTTGACTCCATTCTGAGTATATAAAACCAATTTAGGGTCGACTTTTTCTCTGATATGATTTAAATTTAACTATTATTGAGTCATTGTTTACCGATATCAATATATCGACATATTTATTTTTTTGCCATCCCTACTCAGACTTAGTTTTTAATTAATTAAATATTTAGTGCAAAAATAAATCAGTCAAAAATGATTCATTAGGATATATAGTGTTGAAATTAATTGACTTCGCGGGGCCTTCTCCTGTCCTGGCTGAGACCCGCCAGCTGAGACCCACCGCTGCCGGCTAAGACTTGTTCTCCTGGCGATCACGCTTTTCTGGAGTATCGAACGGGCCCCTATCAACTGTGGTCGAGATTACAGAAGCAATATGTGGTGTTATCTTCATGGCGCCATTTAAATTACCTTCTCGAAATTAATATACATTTAAACTCACTCAGTAATGAGGACATTTACTCTGATTTAGGCACAAGTGCACCAAATGCGAGTTTACGTGAAGAATTTATTTAAGGAATACCTATATTTGAGTGAAAGTACTTAGTTTTAGTTTAAATATAATCATAAAAGAGTGAAATGGTCAAAATGACCAATATTGAGTGAAAATGTACTCAATATTTACACTCAATAGAATCACTCCTATTTATTGCTTTCACTCACACCGATTCTCTTTAGAGTGTACGTTCTAACCCTCTGGAATTACCAGAAAAAACGTATGCTACAAATTTAATTGGCGGGACATTTATATATTCAAAATAAATTCAGCAGGTTCTTTGTGTATTCACTTCACTCCTTTGAGTACCTAACCCATTTATGTAAATGGAGATATTCTTTGACAATGATTCCCTAAGCAGTAATAATAGTAACGAACAACCAACTCCTGGACGTTATCATCACAAAGGAGAACTTCATTTAATGGAACTGTGACGTCCGTAAACGTAAAGTTAATTTCTATTTATTGATACGAACATATTATGGCAGCGCGGTGGCTATACAACTAAGAATTCCATTTAATATTCGCTGAAATGGACACCACTGCAAATATAAAGCCTAAAATAGTCTTCTACGCCCTGAACGTATGCCATTAAAACGAAAATAAAAAAGTTTTTTTATTTTTCACAGGTAAATTCATTGTAAAGTTAACTGATGTGTTACACATTTGAAAATCGTATGTAAAAATAATATTTTTAACTTATGAATTATTTTTAAATCAAATCATAAATTATTTGTTTGACTTATAAGAATTTATAATTTGGAGCGTTTCTAATACAGGGTGTCCGGAAACGAATAGACCATAATTCAAAGATAGCCTTCTTAGATGAAAATAGACCAATACATCTATCAAGTTCTATTAGAATATTTTTTATTTCTTAGAAAGTCCAAGGGAGTTTAACAGAACATCATTTATTTTTAAAAGATACCTGGCGCTTACCATAAAGGTCCCCAATGATATCTGAAATAGACTTTACTAGCTAACTATTTTAAGTAGCTAATAGTAGCTATTTTAGCTAGCACTTAATAGTAGCCATCTAGCTTTTACAGTATAGTATAGCAGCTATTTTAGCTATTTAAGTAGCTATTTTAAGTAATTTTAATTATTTTTAGTAACTGATTTTAAGATATTTTAGCTATCTTAAGTAGCTATTTTAAGTAGCTAATAGCAACTATTTTAGCTAAGCTAAAATAGTTACGGTACAATAGTAGCTATTTTAATTAATTTAATTTTAAACTTTTTTAAGTAGCTGTTTTAAGCAACTATTTTAAGTGGCTAGTTTAGCTATTTTAAGCTATTTTAACTATTTCTAAGTAACTATTTTAGCTAGTAGCTAGTAGTACCTATAGCTATGCTAGCTATTATAGTATAGTATATGTTTTAGCTATTTTAAGGTATTTTAGCTATTTTAAGTTGCTATTTCAAGCTATTTTAGCAGCTAATAGTAGCAATTTTAAGTAGCTAATAGTAGCTAGTACTAGCTATTTTAAGTAGCTAATAATGCTTCGTTATTTATTGAATAAATTTGATACTTTGTATTCCCGTATTCTCTAAGCCGTATCATTTTTCTGATAAATTATATCTAGAGTACGGTTTTAGAGATGTAAATATTTAATTGTAATATGTACAAGAATAAAGTTTTAATCAGTTCCTGGAGGAATACGTACCACGCAATTTTAATTTTGCTTTATTAGACACTTATTTACACGAAAACATTATTATCATCGAGCGCTGTTAAAAAAATTTTGTGCTGAAAAATCCTCAGAAAGTTTTAAACTTTTAATTTCTATTTTCTCGACTACAAGAAACTAGAGCATTGTTCGACCTCATGCTTTATTGCTCGATTGATTTTATGGATGAATCCGTTGACAACTTATTAAACATTTACCATCAAGGTAGAATTATATATGTTTGAAATAAAGCTGCGAGGCTATAGTTTCAGTTCGTGTTGGTTATCAGAATTAAATTGTAGGCATGTGTACGTAAATAATTATTTTTCTTTATAATTATCGTTCGATGTACCTACCAGTAAAAAAAAGAAAATCATCGTATTTTCCATATTCCGAAGGGTAGTAATTCTTAGATATTATGAAATTACTACTCCAACGATACTTTTGACTTCCGATAATTAAATTATGTTTTTACCATTATATTTCTAAAAAAATTTCTTATAATTTTGTTTGTGAAACGAATAGTTTTAAAATTATTTTCAATTTATGCAACTTATGCACTTAACTGAGTTCAAGTTTCACCACTCTATGTCAGACATTAGTTATTTGAATAAATACACAATAAATTAAACAAAAAATAAAGCATTCTATTGATTGTTAAAGTTTGACTTCAAAATATCTAAATCACGATGGTTTTTCGGATTGATATGCCGTTAAATATGCACCTGGTAACCAGTTGCAGAATAACATTGCGCTTCTATAGCCTCAACTAGGAATCTTTGATCGCCCTCGCTGTTCTCGGACTAGACTCTGTGAGGTCCAACTGGTTATCAGAACCCTTAGACCCGCCCTGATGTTCATTTCGGCTCTAGTTGTTGGTTTTAAAGTCGTTACGGACGAAATCGCTTTCTAAGATGTTCCGTAGCGGCTACTGTAACTGGTCAAATTCAGTGCTTCCAAACGTTTCGGTGTTCTTCACTGTTGGTATCTTCAGTGGTGACTCTGCAAAAGCTTCGCCGCGACCCAGGCTTTTGAAGCTGTCTAAAGTTTGGCCGAACATTTTACATGCATACATTCTGCATAACAAACTTCTAATTAGATATTCTTCATAATTTTCACATTTTATCTTTAATTCTTCAGAATTATTCTAGGTCTTTGATGAAAGTTTTATAGTATTGATGACATTCCTAAATTTTTCCTAAATTACGATAGCATAAATATTCCTATAATAGCAGATAACAATATTTTTAAAACCGTTTCAAAAACTGTCCCCAATAGAAGTACCTATCTATATGCGGGAATTATATATTACATTTTCATTTGATTTCATGTATTCACTGTAGTTTACTGCAAAGCAGATATTTAATCAATTGCATTTAGTTTGCAGAACCTGCAATTTACCCAGAAATTAATTTATATGAATTTAATTACTTTCAAAACTAGTCAACTGTATTAATAGTTAATAGTTCACCTGGCATTTTACCTTATTTGCCACTAACTTAAAATGAATAACGTAATTTAATAAGTTACTATATACAGGGCGTGTCTAAAATTGTCTATCGTTAGAAAATAGAAAAAAAAAACTTTTAAAATAAACTATTTTCCGAAAATCGATAGTAAATCGATAATAATAATGTGTACAAGCAGATGGACAGATTATAACAGCTTTAGCGTAATTGTTTGTTGGTATTTGGTAATATCTACTGTTTTAGTACCTTATTTTTCAATATGCAGTTTTTTTAAATTTATTTTTAATAATTAAACATATTTGCTATTTAAGTAATTCAATTTTCACTTTGGCTTTATGATGGCATTTAACTTACTGAAATTAATTTGCTTAGGGATTTATGTATTATGTAGTTAAAATTTTGATTAAGTTCACTACGTATTTTTCTAAATTTGTTCTTAAAACTAGTTACTTTTATTTAAACTAGAATCCGTCACAGTGCTTTAGATTTAGATTTAACATGTAGCACTAAACTAAAAGAGGTTTCAATAATTTTCATGACATATGACTTGGCAAACTTAGAATTCGTTGGCGTGCACGCATGAATTGCCTTCTATGTGAACAATGGTTCTCAAAAAGTGCTTATGAATGGACAAATTATTTCTGCACTTTTATACAGTATATATTTGTTTGAGGAAATCGTTAAAGTATACAAAAAAATTATAGGAAATGTCCACAAAATTGTGGGCACTCTCTCAGATTGGCCTTAAAACGTTACAAGTTTAATTTACATTTTATATGCGCGAGTTATTAGCTCTTGAAGTAGAGAGATGAGGAATTATCGTTGAAACTTTTCTCCTCATTAAATTTGGTTAATTTGGGTAAAAGCTATGTTATCTAAAGCTATTCCTTCTAATGTATTCAGTTTACCAATCCAATCCAAATTTAATGAAAAACGAAAAAGTTAATACGAAAAAACGATTTTTCACTCATTGTAACGATATTTTTGCAAACCCTCCCCAAATCCTAACAATTGCCATTTTCTGAACACCTGAAGCTTTTACTCATGTGAAAAAATATAGTTTAGAAACATTTGAGGCCATATATTAATTTTAGGCCACACATTTTAAATCTATTAATCTTATGTGTTTTCAAAATATTACATTTAAATTTATATGAATAATCTCATTTACTTAATCTCATCGTTTGCAATGAACATTCCTCAAATATTTCCAAATGACTACGAGTCACTCTGCACAGTAACTAATAATTTTGATACCAGATGGCATTATTTATTTTTTTTACAAACGGGAAAGAACCAATTGCCCCAAATATTTTATATCCGCCGCAAAGCTATCAATCATCCTGATTGTTTCCTTTTTCTTTGCAGACAGTATTAAGTTATATCGCTTCTAATGGAACGATAGATCTGTTGGAGCAAATACTGCAATTACCCGGATTGGACCCCAATAAACCGGATAACGAAGGGAATACTCCATTGCATTTCGCTGCTCAAGCCGGTAAGTACGTTCGCAATAAAAATGCAATTTTGGCGAATAAACTGCGGCAAGTTAATTAGGAATATTACTCGATTCGGTAGATTGTTCCGCTGTATGCAGACGCCGATTTTAAAAGTACCTATTTTATACAAATAAGCAAAATGTATTATATTCTTGTTAAATGCAGGGTGTCCGGAAACTAAAGCGACAAACGAAGACAGCGAATCCTAGGGATAATTTCATGTCGATTAGACATAAATCGTCTTATCTAAAAACGCTTTCTAAAGGAGAGAGGACCCTTTGACATTATTTTTTTTAATTGTACTTTTAATGCATAATGTGATTAGTTTCTCTAATGATTGACGATGTGTTAAATTCGTTCCCAAAGCTGATCACGTGTTTATGAGAACAGATTAATGATTTTAGTTATCCCTAGAGACAAAAATTAACTGTTGTCCGTATGTAGCATTTAAAAATTCACGAACAGTTTTACATCAAAAGGTTGTCCATATAACCTAGGATCCTTATAGATAAACAGCGATCTGAACAACTTAAAAACAAACAATGTCAAAGGGCCATCTCCAAAAAGCCCTACATCCGTTGGGAAGCATTTTTTGATGATAAGACGATTTATGTCAAATCGATATGAATTCATCCCTAAAATTTGTTGTCTTCCTTTGTCGGTTTAATTTCCGGACACCCTATATAATTGTATGGAAACAGTAAGAAGCAAATACTACATTGTGCTAGTGATCCTAGATTTTGCTTTTATATTTTTACGTGATTTTTAGGTAAAAAAATTGAAAACTGTAATTGTCGCCGTTTCATTGATTTTATTTCGATATCTTTAAATGTAGTCCAAATATAATTATGCCGTTTTTTTTTCACTTTTTCAACTAATATTGCAGGGAAAAAGTTGAAAGTAAATCATATAAATTACTGTTACGATACAAACGTAATGTTAAAATTTACACTGTAAAAAAATTTCAATCAAATTTCACTCAATTTTACTCAATATTGTGTCCACACCTGATTGAGTGAAATTTTCACTTTATTAGTATGAGTACAACTGAGTGAAACTATTGCATCAGAATTGAGTGAGTTTTACTCAAATCCAAGTTACTACTAATTATCAATTGAGCGATTTTTGACTCCATTCTGAGTATGCAAAACCTATTTAGAGTTGACTTTTTCTTAATATGATTTAAATTTAACTATTTTTTGAGTCATTTTTTACTCAGATATTTTTTAAAGCTTATTCTCATTAAAATAAACTTTATAGGTACATAAAAAATATATTTTTTCCTAAATTTTTTTACATAAAAATATTGTTTTTTAAGAAAATTGTTTATTGGTACCAATGTGAAAAAATATTTCTTGAAAAATACGATAAAATATTTTTTTTTACAAAATTAATAGTTTATAACAAACTAATAATTAATTCTTGCAAAATGGACCGTGAAGTTTTTATTATTTTCTTGCGCTACCCCAGATTAAAAAAAAAAAACGTTAAAATTGGTCCACAATTACCCGAGATGGCAAAATTTTCGGGCAGGTAAGATTTGAAGTCTCGGAACGTTTCTGTCTTATTTTTCCCCCCACCACTTTCAAGTATAGAAATGTATTCGAGGGCGTTTTTAAAGGATTAAAAATTACTATAAAATGCATTTTTTCGATATCTTGAACCGTTATTTTGAAGTTTAAGGGTTGATTGATTTATTCCGGAAATTTCAAGTCTTAATGTTTATAAATAAACAAGTTATGAATTTAAAAAAAAACGCTATCTCGGCTAAAAATGGTCCTGGGACATTTTATTTTTTTTTTAATTCGTGAAAAATTACCAGGATTACGAATATCAAAGCGGCTTTAAAAAATATTCATTCTTCGCAAAGTTATTAACGAAAAACCTTAAAAACAAATTACACTATATATTATAGACTAGGCGGTATTTGTTTTGGTTTGGGTGAATCGTACTCGTATATCCACGGAGATTTTTTACTTTTTGGCTTTCAAATATCACTAGAAATGAAAATTTTTCAATGCGCATAAAAAAAAACGTGGACTTAACTTTTGGCGGCACAATATGTTAAAAAAATTCGAAAAATGTCATATTTTTCTTCCTATTTAATTATGTATCTGAGGTTAGTCTATGAAATTACAATTTCCAATTGCATATCTTGAAAATATAAGTTAAGACGAAACAAATGAGCCCTCATAAGGCCCTTTATTATAACGCTAACAATTTTTTGCAATTAAAAAAAATGCTATTTCTAATAAACAAATGCAAAAACTCGTAAACAAATAAATATTTTTTTACCAAATTTTCAGCGTTTCTTAAGCGTAACAAAATGCAACTTTTACTGCAGTTTAGAGACGATTTATACTGTTTTCTTCTATTTATAGCAAATTCAAATTTCGCTGGTTTTTTGCAATTATTTAAACAAATTGTTAATGGATTTTGATTTAGCAGGTCTCAAATGAAGCGTTTTTTGAAAACCTATAAGTATAAACATAAGCAAAAACTCCTGTTGGAGAGCGCTTTTTAATACAGCTAAAAAACTCCATTTTTGGTATTTTTTACATTATAATCATTGTTTAAACAATGATCTTGTTGTTTTAAACCGATACTTTTTGGGAAATATTATTTCTTTTTGCCTAAACTAACGATTAAACCAAGTTTCAATCTGAAACGAATTTTTTTAAACATTTTTTTCATTTACTGAGCTATTTGTCAATTCGTCAGTTTTGTGCCAAAAATCGGTTTACCGTCCTCCCTCACTCTCCAGAACTGGTTTCTTGTGACTTTTTCTTATGTCCGAAATTAAAATCAGCGCTGATTATTTCATTTTAGATTAAAAAATAGTTAGCAGCAAAATTGCAAGATTTACAATTTTGATGAAATTATACGTCATGGGGTTTATTTAAAAATATATATTTTATCTTCATTTGTTTTTTACTTACACACACAAATAGGAACACTCTGTAAACTTACTTTACCAAGTAGATACTGAGAAAATGATCAGTTGTCCGAATTTAATATTTATTGTTTGTTGGTCCAATAATTACAACTTTAAGCGTTCAGTAAAACAGTTGATGTTGTAGTGTGCGTTTAGTAGCATTTATTAATATTCTATACTTGAAAATTATATTAAAAAATTCTTTAAAATGATACACTTACATATTTTTTTTCCATAATTTAAGGTCGAAACACTTAAGTATCTATTTTTAACCGATTTAATTCGATTTACCAGAACGGCTCTCATCACACCAGCCCTCAATAATTCTGGCTCCTGGCAAAAGAAAATGTTAATGGTTATTTTATCAGACGTTTCACTGAATCAGTAATAACGGCATCCACTTGAGCTTTGCTATCTAAATTATTATGTAAATATCCCAGTTATTAAATTTGACTAGGGAACGACCCAGATAGAAACCAACGTTAGAAAGTGTTGATTATTGATAAATACATACCTTTTATCACTAAAGAATAACTTGATTTATACCAAAATATTCTAGAATGTCTAGTGCTTTGACGATCTTGTTTTTTTTTTTTTTTCGTCTGAGTAACCCAGTTTCAAATGAACTGGATTTTTTCATTTTTATGCAGTTAATTTTAACAAATAGTGATTAAAACTATACAAAGTAACAATTCTAAGCAAATAACAATGGAATGTGTTGGATTACACAGGGTGTGACAGATGTTACGACAGTCTTTCAGTTTTGTTAGAAGTTAAAAAAAACATTTTTTTTTAATTTATTCATACATATATTATTGAGCTAAATCAAATTAATTCTAAAAATTTTCATAGAGGTCTTATCAAATGAAGTCATAATTTTTAATAACAAAGATCTGAGTATGATAATCTATCTTCATAGAAAATTGAGAATAATCTATCTAAATATTTGATAGTAATGCGAAAAACACATAACTGTCATACTTTGACTTGACTCCATATCTTTTTGCATCACCTTTGACAAAGACCATCACACAATTTACCATGATATAAATGAGATTTATTAAACTAACTATATTAAAGACTGTGGGTGACTGGGATGAATCAAATCTTAATCCTGAAAAAACTTAAGTAATTAAGTTTTAAACATTGTACCAAATTATGTATAACTTTAAACGAATATAATATTTTACGGTACGAAAAATAAATTAAATTCGTGGGAGTAACATGAATGCCTGACCTGGATATCTGATATTACTTCAGTTAATATGAAAATTAAACTCGGAGTGATATTTGATAAGAAACCTAAAACTTGGTTTAACTTCATTACAATTTATAACTGTCTATGAGATTCACATATATTGTGAGTTCGAAGTTGAGATATGGTATTGTTTTTTGAAGAATCTCATTCCATGTATCAGATGTCCTTAGTTATCAAAAACGTATTCTAGTATACATCTTGGATACCTAGTGACCATTTATGTATACTATTTTTTTTTTAAATGTTAATATTCGAACTGTTGTATCATTGTTTATTTCTGAAATATCCGTGTACGCTTTTAGAGAGTCAACTTTTTAAATCAAAATATACATAATAGCACTCGGCCAAATAAGAAATTTCAAATTCCTCTCCGTAAATATAAAATACCTTGTGACTCACCTTTTTATTTAGTCTTTTTTAATAACTACTTTATGAGATGAAGAACCCAAATATATTTATTAGGAAAGGCCTCTACAAATATATACAGTGTGGACAATTTTGGTGATGCATGTATTGGTATCTTGGAAATTATAAGAGATAGGAATATGGTTAAATGCGGAAAGTTTTAGACAGTTCCGTTGCTAACTTAATGGACTTGCAGATCGGTCCTAGCTCTTCAGGTTTTTGAATTATTAAAAAAAAAGTAATGTGTTTTCGATTTTTTTTTATTTAGGGGAATTTTAAAAATCCGAAAACACTTTTTCACAGCAAGTTTTTTCAAGAAATTTCACTGAATACTTAGATTTTCATTGCGACGTTTCGGTTGCGAGAAACCATCATCAACGTTATTTTTTCTTATGGGCGTCATATTTAATTTTAAGCTGAGCAAATAGAACATTTTTTTGGTTTTTCAATGATACAATATAAGTAAGACAAAATTTCAAAAATAATCTCAAATATCAATATTTTTGTATTTTTAATAAATCTGGCAACACCGCATAATTTTTGGAAACTATTATATAATCTCAAATTTTTCTAAAAGCTTATCATTAATGTCATGGTGGTGACTGAAAAAATTATAGTAATCGCCACATGTTTACGAAGAAAAGCCCCAGCTTTGAACTATTGTTGATCATAATATCTAATAACATAAAAGAATAATACTAAAATTGAACATAACGACTTTGATTACTGTAACTTTTGTATTGAGTGTAGGTATGAAAGTAACAAATCATGTTTTGATATATTTTTGGGTAAAGTAAAAAGTGTAAAAACCGCTCCATTAACTGAATTCTATTGATCCTGTATTGAGGATAAATCAAATTTTGATACTAATAACTTTTTTTAAAGCAGTAATTCCAATAATTTTATCATAATACATTGCATTCTCTATCTAATGCTTCCATAGTATAGTATGGGATTAATTTAACGAGCTTTTCTCTAGCCGAGATTTAACAAAAGAGTAATAAAGCATCACGATACAGTATGCGAACCGTGAAAAAATCTATAGAATTACTTGCAACAAATTCCAGACTTTTGTTAGAAAATCACGAGGAAAATTTAATTTAGGGTTAGCCATATTCTGATATTAAGTAATTAGGTTTGATTTACCGTTAGATTATTTTGGGATCATATTAATTCGAATATCTCCTGAGATGTTTCAATCAATTAAACTTAAGCCAATAATAACTCTAAAACTATTAAATATAATTAAATACATTCATCCTATTGTCAAAATATTCAGGAGCAATAAAATTCTGAAGATTTTTAAGGTAGTATCTCCATAATAAGGAAATATAAATTTCAGCATTTTAAATTTGTTTAATTTTCTCCAAAACAGTTAGGCCAATCATTATAGCTTTTTTTCGGGAAAAAAATACTATTAGAAGTTTCTCTGCGGAATATCGTTCAGAAACGGGTTATAAACAAAATATCAAAAAATCAACTCGAGACTATAGTTGGGAAACTTTATTAAAACAATGGTCAAAATTATGGAAAAGTAGTTTTTCAACTGGCGTAAAAAAACTGTTATTCATAGAGAAAAAAGGTTTATACAAAAAAGGTACTTAGGTATTAGATAAATCTGTAAAATAAGACAAGTCCGATTAAATTCCGATAATTTGTTTATGCGCAAGAGCTCAAAAATGGTCGAAATTGTCGGCTTTTTTCAATTGCTAATAATTAATGCAATTTTCATCGCAGACACTTGTAATTCAGGATTTTTTAAGCTTTTTGCACCCTTAATAAGTGGTAAAAATTTCAGCCCAAAAACTTCATTAGCTTGGCGTTGGCGGAATTTGTTATCTAAGAAGATGCTATTTTCAATTCATTTTTCCCAAGCTCACAGGCGTTGTAGGGTTTCGATCATTAGTTGTTTTTGTACCTAAATAGTTGTATTGACATATGCATTTACTGATAATTTAATTTTTCAAATTTAATTTGTTTAAAAATGACTGAAAAAATGTTAATATTTATTACATCGTTAAGCGCGCATGCTAAGCCTCGCCTTCCCCACTCGTTCGCTAGACCAAGTAATAGAACGCATCGCCGCTATCTTCTTTTTCGAAATTAAATAGTTGAATTCACCTTAATGTTAATGTAGGACATGAAAATATAGCTCTTAATGTATACTCTCTCCAAATTTCGGCTCTTAATATTAATAATTAAGGTCACTGCGATTAAATAAATAAAAAAAATTATCTCAGCTTCTAATCAACTTACAACAACGTTTTTTTTTTAAATTCGAAGAAAACTAAAGTAAAGAGGTTACTATTTTATTTTATAATAATTACCTATCTTAACAATTTAATAAATATTAACATTTTTTCAGTCAATTTTAAACAAATTAAATTTGAAAAACTAAATTCTCAGTAAATGCCTATGTCAATACAACTATTTAGGTACAAAAACAACTAATGATCAAAACCCTACAACGCCTGTGAGCTTGGGAAAAATGAATTGAAAATAGCATCTTCTTAGATAACAAATTCCGCCAACGCCAAACCAATGAAGCTTTCGAGCTGAAATTTTTACCACTTATTAAGGGTGTAAAAAGCCTCAAAAATCCTGAATTACAAGTGTCTGCGATGAAAATTGCATTAATTATTAGCAATTGAAAAAAACGGCAATTTTCGACCATTTTTGAGCTCTTGTGCATAAACAAATTATCGGAATTTAATCGGACTTTTTTCATTTTATAGGCTTATTTAATACCTACCTTTTTTGTATAAACTTTTTTTCGCTTTGAATAATAGCTTTTTTACGTGAGTAAAAAACCACTTTTCCATAACTTTGACCACTGTTAAAACAAAGTTTCCCAACTAGCCTCGAGTTGATTTTTTGATATTTTATTTATAACAGGTTTCCGAACAATATTCCGCAGATAAACTTCTAATAGTGTTTTTCCCGAAACAGGCTCTTTCATGTCTATAATGACTGGGCTAAGTTACAAATAAGTATTTTTCGGGGGCAGGTGCCATTAAAAATTTGTAATAATATCAATATTTCATTAATAATTGTTAAATTTTAGAAACACACAGCTATTAAGAGTAATTTACATTCTCTAATATTCGAAAATTATTCTAATCTTCCAACAGGCTTACCAAACTTCTATAACAATTTATACAATTATCAAGGCGAATGGCAAAAAGTTATATAATTTATTTTATCCACAACGGATCGGACTTTTATCCACATATATGAACCGTCTAAATAAAGTGATACTTTATCCACTACTGGAAAAAAGTAACTTTACTTCACTAGCAGAATAATAAATCTATAATAAATCAAATTTAATTTATTTACTTATTAACATTAACATTTACGTTTATAGTAACAGACATTTCGTTTTTTGTTTTATCACATTTAACTTCCTTTCCGCTAATAACAACCCTTGTAGCATTGTTGCCATCATTTTCGGAACGCTTAACATGTGCTGAAGTTTGTGAAGAATTTGCACAAGTTGCGGATGTCTCTTCTTCTAAGGAGCAGCTATATTTTCCTTAGATTTTCCTTGCAATATCAACTTTGTTAGATAGACTCCTTTTAATTGCGTGGATAAAATGCTACTTAAAACACTTATACAATAAATAACTATTACCTACTTATTATATATGTTCGAAACTCCCACTAATGTGTCCTTCAAAAACTCTGCAATTAATATTTTAATCTCACTGATTTATTTTACAATTCATTTCATCAGTTTAGGCGTGAAGCTAAGAATTACCTTTTTTATTTCTTTTAATTCATTTTTAATTTATATTTACTGTTTTTTTGTCTCTTCTATGCACTGTTCACACACACATTTTCAATTATCTTTTCTGTAAATGTATTATTGGAATATTTGTATGAATTTCGTTACCTTAACTGTAAAATAAAACAAATATATAGATCAAAATTAATTTTACATTTGAAATTTCAATAATGTTGAATCATTGAATTAAATAACCGGCTCCTCTAACAAATGTTTTGCAATTGCCACTCACGTGAAAATAATTTGTTATTTTATATCAATCTTAATTTACGTCGGGCGGTTTAGTTGTCGTGGTTTATGTGACTTTTATTAAAACTGCCATTCCGCGGTGCTATTTATCGTTCATCCCGCGTCTATACAATTATTATCTTGCGTGTATATCGTGACAGTCAATTTGTTTCCTTAATAGAGCATTTTTATTTCGTTACTCGTTTCAACTACTTAGATGACATTGTTTATTTTCAAACGGTGGTGGGACAGACACGCCAATCATTCCTAGTGAGATGCGAATGCTTCTGTCATTTTACAGTTAAAATCACAAATTATCTCATGTCCACATTTATTAATTTATTATTTATTTTACGAACTGGTGAAAGAGCGATAGAATAATCAAGACTATATGCAGTGTGTCTAACGGTTATGTCGTGTGGAGGGAAAATATTTTTATTTGGCAAATTTGAATGATATTAATAATTAAATAGTATTCTCCAAAAAACTTTCTGATTATATGTTCTATATTCATATTAATTAAATTTCTAGACGGTATGGTTTGTAATTTTGAGTTTTGAAATCTTGCTTGGTATTATACCGTTAAAAATGGTCAATTTCTTTTTTTCTCCAAGTCTATCCAGAATTCTAACCTAACGCTGCAAACACTCCAAGTAGTATTTAAGAATGCGGAATAACATTATAATATATCCACAATTTAATAATAGAACAGCAATATGCAGTAAACGTGTATGACATAGTCCCGATCTCAATCATATTAATTTAAATTAATCACCATTTATGAAATCAGCTTCTGGCAAATTCACGAGGATGACAAGTGTCTAACCCATCTAGTCGACATAAAATGATATAATCCGATCTTGAACAAATTATTTTTTTCAAATTCATCAGTTTAATGATCAAATATCTTAGAAACTATATCTTCGATATTAACTTATACAATTAACGTTTATAATTAAACAATTAGTGGCAAAAAAACTAACGAAATTAATTGACAAATATAATTAAACAATTAGTGACAAAAAAACGAACGAAATTAATTGACAAATACCTGTAAGTTTTTTTATATTATTATTTTAAATATCCTTCCCTGTCATAAAGTGCAATAAAATATATATTAATAATTTTTTTACGTTCGAACTAAGAAAAACTTTTTGTCAAGAATAACTTTTTCTCGAAAAACCAACAATAAAAAAGTTTACATTATTGATCAGGTTTACACAAGGGTTGTTTGCTTTAAATCTAATTTTAATTAAATTCTTAATAGACTTACCAGTCAAAATTAGTTTCTTGCCTTTCTTAATGCTTACCCCACCTGACTTATTGAAAATGATTGTCATATCTGCTTCCTGGATACGACGTACTGACAGGAGATTATGAAGTACCTCTGCAGCATACAGGACGTTGTCCAGAACTCCGGCTACGCCTAGATTTGTGGTTACGTTGATAGTACCTTTTAATGTAGCAGTAATTAAAACACCAGATTTAGCTACTGATATTTTTAATGGGTTTTCCAGTAGAGTAGCAGCTGTGAAGACATCAGATTGGTTTACTAGATGACCTGTTGCGCCGGAATCCAGGATAAATGTGATTTCGGTTGGCGGGTTTTGTGTTTGTGATTTGTGAATTCCAACCATGAAGGCTTTTCTTGTTCAGTTTGAACAATTTGTAGGGTTCTGTTTCGTTCTTGATTTTCTTGTCTTTGGAGCATCTTTTTATAAAAATAACAGTTTCTTTTAATATGGTTTGGACGTCCACAATGGTTACATATAATGGACAACTTGTTGTATATCCTATGCGGTGGACCGGAATATCGCGGTGTGAATTTATTTTGAGATTTAAATTTTTGGTTGCCCCATTTGCCTTTTGTTGATTTGGATTTGAATTTTTCACTGTGCGTTGTTTGCACTTGTATCACTTTATGGCTGGCTTCAGTATTATCATTTTTCAATTTGATTTCGTAATCTAGAAGTTTTGTTTTAATAAAAGCAAGACTTGGGGTGTCATCTGATAAAGTTTGGATTGCTGTTACGATGCCATCGTAAGATTGTGGTAATGTCAGAAGGAGATGCGCAATTTTAGGTGTTTCTGTTTGAGTGCCTCCTGCAGCTAATAATTCCATTATTAAAACTCATCGAATACCAAGAAATGATTCATGAGAGGCATATCTACTTTAAACTGGAAACTTAGCAGTTTCTTTTGAACTGATAAGTGCGTCGCCAAACTTTTCCTTTCATAAATCGAATCCAGATTTCGAATTATGCCACGAGCACTTATTTCTTCTTTCACGAATCCTAGCATTGTATCACTGAGATATTCCATGATTATACTTTTTGCCAAGCGTTCGAATTTTTGCCACTGTCCATCAAGCAGTTCTGATGGATCTTCATCGAGCACTTTTAATGCATTTTCTTCCTCAAGTAAAGCACGTAAACGAAATTTCCAGATACTATAGCGTTCGCCATGAAATTGCGGAATATTTCGACGACTTTTAGACTCCGTTGTACCCGCACGCACAAATACTGTTTTTCACATAGAAAATAGTTTTTACTTCACTCACGATTTTTTAAACTGTACGTTTTTAATTCGTAAACGTATCTGGGCCCAGAACCTGTTGAGTTATGGGGAAGAAAATAATAAAATGTAAATTGAGTAAATAGTATTTAATGAGATTTTTATATAGCTTTTATAGCGTTACATTTAAGTAGACTGCATACAGACTAATAATTAATAGGACAAAGATACTTCGGTTTTTATTCTGCTGATCAGCGTATTTAGCCACAGCGTCGGCTTCGCTGGAGTAAGTTTAACTTAGGACTATAAACACCATTAACATGAGCTTAGTATACAGAGTGTTCGACTTATTTTATTTTGCGTTTATCCAACATGTACGTAGAACTCGATAATGCCATAAAAATATAGGTTTCCATTTAAAAAAATTAAGTTGCTCCTGCCCGGGAAAAACTGAACATCCTGTATATGCAAATATATTTTCATTTTGTGCAGCTCGGGAAAGTAGGCAACTCTGTAGAAAAAAATTAAGTTTTATCTTTTATTAACCTAGATATTGGACTTACGCGCACTAGGTGGACACGGTGTATATTATGTACTTTAGATATACAAAAAAGGTTATTTGAAAAATAATTTAAGCTTCAAATTAAATTTCAAAGATCAGTTTCAGTTTATGAGAATTTCATGAATATTTTTTCATTTAATTTGAAATAGCTTAATTCCGTTGCAGTTAAGTACCGTGGCAATAAAAAAAAAACATTATTATTATTATCTTATGAAAGCAAAAATTACATTTGTACGTTAATATATTATGTACTGGTTGACGGAAATAGTATTTAACAATGTTACTATAATGTGAAAAGACCTTTCTTTCGTAATTGACAACCGCGAAAGAAATGTAATTATTTATATTGTTCTCTGTTACAAGAGTCAATTGCATTTTTTGAGGCGTTCTATTCATCTCAATGCACGTAATAATAACAGAGCTTCGGTAAAAATTGGACATAACCAGTTTTTAAAGTGACGGATATAGACATGACAATTCTATTATTGTTATTTGATTGACGTACGAAATATACTTGAACTAAAACCAGTAAGTGTACCGTAAAATAATAGAGATAAAGTTGTCAAGCGGTGGCATAAATAGGTCAAAGTTGAGGGCGTGAGTTCCCGTTGTGGGATATATTCTGTAATTTGTTTGTGGGAATATTACTTCAGGTTCCAACGAGTGTATGTACGTTAAAATGAAGCCGAATAAATTGACGAATGAAATGAACAGCGTGTGCTATATAGAAGTAGAATCTAATAATACAAGGAAATTCATAATAACCTCTGAGTCATAAAAAAAAACGTATTTCCGCCATTAGAATAAAACGGAGAGTTTCTTTAAACAGTATTCCTCAAATGCTTAGTGTTCAATACTTAAGACCTTGAAGATGGTTCAGAATGTTCAATATTTAAATATTCTTAGAACTGTAACAATTAATACTCAATAATATTTATCCACAAGACACAGGCAAAGATGTTTTATTTGCACAAATGTAAGACAGAGGGCACTACACAGAAAATTTCCGAGGATCGAGTGGTGGATACAAAACAATTGTTTATAAAAGCATGTATTTATTTATTCATTATTTCTCTGATTTCTCTGCTGGACATTGTCTAGGTATAGAAAAGCAGATGCATCATTTGTGGAAAAAATTTTAATGAGTGCTTAGTATTTAATAAACAGTTCTATATGAATTTGGTAAAAATGCAAGTAATTATGTTCCCGTGGCTGTTTTTGAAGAAGCTCAAGAAGCAATTTTCCATTTATTGCCAGCGAAATCCAGGGAACATTACGAAAAAGTGTTCGCCGAATTTAATGAATGGAGGGTAATGACAATAAATAAAGAAGTCATACTATCGTATTTTTTAAATTTGAAGAAAAAATTTGCAATTTCATCTATGCAGTTGAAGTATTCGATGTTGAAGGCTACTATAAAGGTCTACAAAAATATAGATATTGGAAAATATAACAAGCTTACTGCTTATTTGAAGAGTGAATCGAGAGGATACAAAGCAAAAACAGCTACAGTATTGGAAAGAGCCCATATTGAAGAATTTTTAACTTCCGATAAAGATTATTTAATGATTGGTAATATCTCTTTACCTTTTACATCTTCTTAGGTATATAGTGAACTTTAAATTATTTTAGGTTGCACTAATAATGGGAGTTTCTGGTGCCTGTCGATGCTGCGAATTGACAAATTTGAAAATTTGTGGTATACAGGACGTTGGCAGTTACCTATTTATTTCAATACCTGACACCAAGACGAAGAAGAATTTTGCGTGAATGTTGTTGAAATATGCAGAAAATATATTTCTCTGCGCCCAATTCGTCTGACACAAGACAGATTCTTTTTAAGATACATCAATCAAAAATGTATTTCTCAGCCTGTTGGAATCAACACACTGGCGAAGGTACCCTCAATAGTTGCTTCATTCCTGAATGTCGAAAATCCAGAAACATATACTGGCCATTGTATGAGCCACACTTCAACAACTTTATTGATCAATAAAGGTGTTGATCTTACCACCATTAAACGGCATAGTGGATGGAAGAGCTCCTCTGTAGCAGAAAGTTATGTTGAGGAGTCTATATCTAACAAACTTAATATTGCAAGGAAAATCCAAGGAAAATATAGCTGTTCCTTACAAGAAGAACTTGTGCAAATTCTTCACAAACTTCGGCAGATATTATGCGTTTCGAAAATGATGGCAAAAATTTTACAAGAGTTATTATTAACGGAAAGGAAGTTAAATGTGATAAAACAAAAAACGAAAATCTATTACTAAAAATGTAAATGTTAATGCTAATAGGTACATAAATTAAATTTGATTTATTATAGGTTTTGTAGTATAACAACCCTAGGTTCGACAAAAAATAAGTAAACGTAGTTGTGGCCAAAAATATGTGATCGTCATAAGGACTACCTACGCTGTGTGTATCCATTTTTTTAATTGACCGGAAGGCGCTGCCTACTAACTTTGTAGAGGGGATGTATGGCTTAATTATATAAAACAAAAGCAGAGTAAATACACCTAACCTTTATTTACATACAATTCAAATTAAACATGTGACAAATAGAAAGAACAACAAAAACATTAACAACCATTTAACATAAAATGAGAGTGCCAGGCTCACCTAGAGCTCCTGTGGGGAAAGAGCATGGCAGAGAAACCCACGATCGTTGCTCTTACCACCCAAATATAAATACAAAACAACCGCTAACCAAAGGCATAAATTAAGAACCTTTGCTAATGATAAATAAGACCTGTCTCATTTAATGTGTCACTAAATGTCATCTGTTACCTCATATTAGTCATACACACTTCCAAGTAAAACTGAAGAGGTTTGGTGTTAGTTAGCCGGCAGAGCCGGAAGGTACTGGAGTCCCATACGGGAGGCAATCCAGCTATAGTTGAGATTTCGGAAGATCCTTCATAACACTGGAGTCCCATACGGGAGGCAATCGAGCTTAATCCAGATTCGTTCCGCACGGGCGAAAATGTTAGTAAATTCAACAAGGCTCGTATAGACGTATGACATAAAGTGAGCACAAGAAATCAAAGAACAACCTAATCATGATAAAACAAGTTAAATGTGAAACAAAGAGGTCGTTAATGCAATATCTGGGCAGTCACGACAATATACATATTTTAACATGTAATAAATAATGAGCAATCTATAATAATAATTGTAACAATTTTATCTTAGAAAAATATACGCCCCTGAGCGTAAGACAATGAAGGCTAAACATATACAGAATTATTATCATGAAACATCTAGGTTTTTCGAACAACGCTATCATGACAAAAACAAGTTAGATGTGAAACAAAGGAGTCGTTATTGTAATGTCTGGCAATTACGACAAGATATATATATTTTAACATGAAATAAATAATGAGCAATCTTTAAGAATAATTATAACAATTTTACCTTAGAAAAATATATGCCCTTGAGCATAAAGCAATGGAAGCTAAACATACAAAGAATTATTATCATGAAACATCTATAACCATCACAATCATAAGATTACATAGAACAATTAACAACAAAGTACTTAAAGAATATTACCTGCTAACTAATAACACTTTAAACACTTAATTTTACACTACTTTGTCACACTGCCCGCCGATCGTCTTGCTACCTATCTGCACACTGTTCTCACTTCCACTGCCTATCTTCAACTCTTTAGGCTTCCTTCCAGAATTTCCTACCTAAGTGCCTGTGTTTTGTGCTTCCTTCTATCGACCGTTAATATTACTTTTTCATTGTTATACAACACCTATGTAACAGGTGACGTCGAAGTTGATAAGATAAGTACGGTTTTGCACAGTTTATTATTTTTTCATTATTCTACTAGTGAAATACAGTTACTTTATTCTACTAGTGGATAAAGTATCACTTTAGACGGATCATATGTGTGGATAAAAGTCCGATTATAAGGTAACTGTATATAAAAATATAAACTTAACAGCAATAGATTTGTATTTGAATGTTTCCCTCGAAAGTTATCCTGAATTATGGAAAGATGTCTTTAATACCCCTACATATTTAAAAAAAATAGAAAATATAATGGAGTTGCTCAAATAATGTCTCTGTAATACAAAATGGCGTACAGAAAAATATGTAAAACCAAATACAAATTTATAGAAGGAATTGGCGAAGTTGCTTATACAGTTCGTATTAACTTTCCTTGTAGAACAGTACTCGAGACAATACATTACATTTTTTATGCACACACAAGTGCATATTATTCACTGGAAAATTGTTACTTACATGCAGTCCTTTTTCTATATTATTCAGAAACACCTACACTACAGCAGAACATTTAATGATGTTCGTAGACCTTTATACCTAATAGTGTTAAAAGTTGGATGCTGCACTGAGTTTTATCGTTAACATTCTCATTAAATCTCTACATCCTTTATGCATAAAATATGTTTAAATGCATATACCTACGTAAACACGAAAAGTGTACTATACATATATTATAGTTAAAAAAAATGTTTTTCCATATATTTATTTCCTTAAACAGTATTAAACAATAATTAAGTAATTTTATATGTATATTCACTACCAATTCAGGAGATTACTTTATTTATACAAGGATGTAGCTAAAAACGCGCATTTTAATTATCAATTCTACAGGTACGAATTAAGGTTCTTTTAATTATGTGCAAAAATACATTTCGCTCAAATTATATGGTGGTTTATTTGGTATTGCAAGAAAGGAAACAGTTCAGTGCAGTAATGGAAACAATCTTTTATAATATACATGAAATAACTGGAAAGAAAAATTCATTTTAGAAAATTAGAAAAAGCACTTTTTAAATTTTAATATAGGTACTACTTATATCTTGAAAACAAAGAGTTTAGTAACATATATTTATGAGATAATAATTTAACTGTTTTCAACTGCCTTGTTCAATTATAATTTGCAATAATTTTTTGTCGGCCCCAAAATTTTTTAATATCAACTCTCTCAAGACCAGTAAAATTTATGAATATTTTATTAGAATACTACTTGTCACAAATTGATCGTTAATTGTTATGATTTTCACAAATTTAATAAATGTTTAATTGACTGTTACCTATATAAATTTAGTTTGCGAAAACATATTTACGTCTACAAACACCTATTTAGGCAATAATTGATTAATGCCTAATTTATGAAATTATGAAATTTCACAGAAGATACAGGACACTAATAATGACATTTAAGAAGAAATAGGATGAAGTGTCGAGGACTGAGAACATTACAAGATTAAGTTTTTTTTTAATTTGTGACAGAATCCGCTATTAAAGTCTAGCCAAGTATTTTATTTATGTCCTGTATGTTAGAAGAAAAATTTCAATAATTACTGTCATAACAAGCTTAGGTATGTCCATGGAAAACGTACATCTGTTTGAGATGTGACGACTGATAAAAATAGAACATATGGCCACTTGAAATTAACTGTAGTTATTTGTTTAATTTGGATTCCAGAGATAATGCAATAGAGTAAATATATGAGATAAGCTATTTTTGATTCTTACGAAAAAATAATTCTACTCAAATTGATGTTTATAGAAAGTTACACAATATGTATTTCATTGCTTTCTGTTAATTTAAGTTTTGGTGAATGCGCCAAGTTGAATTGTCAATCAACACATCAAGGAAGTTAATAAAAGAGTAAATTAATTACATTAAAGAAAAAATATCTATCTTAAATATTTCTTTGCATGCTTTATATAATTCTGATTTTTTTTATTTTTAAAATTATCTTCTATAATTATAATTAATTTATGGGCTTTGTATAGTTACACTCTAAAAAAATCAGTAAAACAGCAATAAAAATTCGGAGTGAATCCATTGAGTGAAATTATTGAGTACAATTTCACTTAGTATTGAGCATTTTGATCATTTTACTCATTTGTGATAATTTATGGACTAAAACTGAGAACTTTCACTCAAATATAAGTCTCATTATTCTTCACGTAAACTCGTATTTGGTGCACTTGTACCTAAATCAGAGTAAATGTCCTCACTACTGAGTGATCCCACCCTTTTTTATATCCAGGTGCATTGTCTTTGTCAGTTCCCATCGTTCCATTAGGTTATCTCGTGACAGTGGCGTGTGGTGGATGGCAGTATGGCGTATGGTGTGCTTTGGAGTTGGAAAAGTATCAGTTTATCTGGTGATTCTACTGAAAATTGTATTTAAATCCAGTGATCTAATTACAATAAATAAAGACAATATAATAAGTCTCGATCAATATTTGGTTAAATAAACGGACAGTTAAATTGTTATGTATAATTACGTATTTGTAACGTAGGTACAATATAGGCTATGGCAATTTATTTCTCCGATCAGTGAACCAATCGAGACCTAAATTATTGTCTCTAAAACAAATCTGTGTTGAAACCACCATGACTATTTAGTAGATTATGACAATGATAGTTAAATTAAAATTTCAAGAAAATATAAAGTGGTGCAAAACCACTCCAAACGTTAATAATATGGAAGCAATTATACAAATTTAATAAATTACAAAAAAATTATAACAAACAACCGATTTTCATCTCTTAACTTCAAGGTATCAAAAAAAATTGTAGATTTGAGACATTATTTTTACAATATCACTCCTAATTTGAAAGTTCATAATTTGCAGACCACAGCATCTAATTAATTTCAACACTGTATATCCTAATTAATCATTTATGGGTGATTGAATTTTTTCACTAAATATTTAGCTAATTAAAAATCAAGTCCGAGTAAAAATGACTATAATAGTTAAATTTAAATCGTATTAGAGAAAAAGTCAACTCTATATTGGTTTTATATACTCAGAATAAAATGAAAAGTCGCTCTATCGATAGTTAGCAGTAAATCGGATTTGAGTAAAACTCACTCATTTCTGATGCAATAGTTTCACTCACAATCAGTTGTACTCACACTAATAGAGCGAAAATTTCACTCAATTGGGTGTGGACAGAAATTGATAGAATACTGAGTAAAACTGAGTGAAATTTAGAGTGAAATTTTTTTACAGTGTATATCTGACAAATTTGTATAGCGTTTTGAGTAAACCTCTATGTTAGTGTGTATTTGAGTTAATGTTAAGACTGATTTTTTTGCGCAAGGAAGAACTTATTTTCTTAATTACCCCTTTTATTATGCATTGAACATATGTAACATAATTTTATAAGATTTAAATTATGTTTTAGAAATATATCAGAACTTTAGGAGGTTATTCTTTCGTAATGCTAATGAAAAATGTCTTAGTGAGCCTCAAATCTATAACCAGTGGCTTTAGAAAAATAGGAACTGTATTTAAGAACCCTAGAATTTACACGCCACTGTGCATTTTGGGAATTGAAAAGAAAATTTATTGAATAAGCGTATCACATAGGAGAAAAAAAATGAAAATGTGTCTCAAACATTTCGTTTTAGATTTTTTGCTTGAAATATAGTTTAAAAGTGTCACCATCAAAAGTCCAAAATAAAAAAATATTGGCGAAGAATTTTAAATATTTTTGGAAGTTATTCCTCAGACAATTTAAAAAACGCAGAGATTTTTTAGGACTTTTTATATTACACTATATTTAAAATTGTATTTCGATTGTAACATTATGATATATTTATTATTAATTTTTAAATATAATAAATGGAAAACAGACCCGTTTTACAAAGAGGAAGACTTTTGTCTTAGAAATGACACTGACGGTTGTATGTATTTCTCGAAGTTCTAAAATATACAGGAAAGTGGAAATTTTAGATTTTTTAATGACTATAGGCTATACACCCTTCAGTGATTTTTTTGTGTTTTTATTTTATTTGTACCTAATAAAAATTTTACAAGTTTTAAACATATAGTTTTTTGATAAAAAATAATCCAAGGAACAACCTCCTGAAGTTATTATAATGGACATATGAAAATACCCTGTGTAATATTATTATTATTTTTTTTTTTCAGGTCAAATTGAGTGCCTGAACTGTATGCTAAGTCGATGTAGAGGGATAGAAATAGACGCTAGAAATAATTTAGGTTTTACTCCACTTATGAAAGCTGCTCTTCAAGGGAGAAATAAATGTGCCAAATTATTACTATTTGCAGGTAAGCGAAAGGAAAGTAGTGTTATAGTTATATTTCTTTAAGTAACGTAAAAATTATATTAAAAGATTTTTCTCAACAATAAAAATAGAAAATAATAGAGCTTCGACTTGTAACAAAAATACACGTCACAAGTCACGGAAAGAAAAACTAAAAAAGAAAGGACATTTTAAACGGGAATTATCAATATCTTTATTTGCTTATAAGTAAAGCAAAAACCATAATTCTGAAGTAAATAAGATTAAATTTCATATACAGGGTGGGCCTTTAGTGTGAGAAAGTAAAATAACTCCCTTGTTACTCATAATACAGAGAAAAAATTATATAAAAGTTGTACAGAATTAGGAAACCTATACTACAAAATTAATTTGAAAGATACAGGGCGATGAGTAAAAACGGGACACGCCAAATATTATATATTTTAAAAGGAACACCCTGTATATTTTTAAATACATGGATTTCCGAGAAAATTCTATATGTGGCAATATATACACAGTTTATCATTTTACTGCGGGGTTGCCAAGTTATGTAGAAAATTCTTCGAACTTTGGAAAAAACATGATCCCGAAGAAGTTGTATTAACTTTCAGCTACTTGGAACAAAATAATTAGACAGTTATAAGCAAAATATTAACTAATATCGATATTTTATATAGGACATTTTTTATAATACGATCATTTTTAGAAAGAAACTTTAACTTTTATTAAGCGTGTTTTATATCTAAAATTGTTAGTTTTTAAGATATAGCAACATATTTGAAAAAACCTACTTTATATTATTTTATAGAATACCACAAGTAAATATTAAATAATAAAATTAACTCAAAACGGAATGATACATTATGAATTGACAAGTTGACACAATTTGACAGTTATTTTCATAGCCATTTCGTGCGACCGAAAATAATAAAAATTAGGTTTTTCCATAAATGTTGTTATATCTTAAAAACTAACAACTTTAGGTGTATAACATACTTAATAAAAGTTGAAGTGAACTGATATGTGAATAAAATAGAACAATAAAATACAGGGTGTTCCATTTGAAAAATGTTAGAAAATCAAGTTTGAACTTTCTAAAAATCATCGAATTATAAAAAATGCCCTGTATAAAATATCGATATTAGCTAATACAGACGTCTTTGCTTAACATTTGTCTACAATTGTCAAATATTTTTGCTCCAAGTGTTAGCAATTGTAAGTTAATACAACTTCTTCGATGTCATGTTTCTTCCAAAATTCGAAGAATTTTCTACATAATTTGGCAACACCTCATTAAAATGTTAAACTGTTTATATTGTCATATAAAGAATTTTCTCAGAAATCTTTATGTTTAAAAATATACAGGGAGTTCCATTTAAAAAATGTAATATTTGGCGTCTTCCGTTTTTGCTAATCACCCTGTATGTTTCACATTATTTTTGTCCTTTAGGTTCTTTGATTGTGTGCAACTTTTATATAAACTTTTTTTCTGCATTACGAATAACAAGGGAGTTATTTTACTTACTCGCACTAATGGCCCACCCTGTATGTACATAAACCGAGACATAAACACAAATAAATCACTTGAAACCATATTTTCCTAGATATACGAGATTGGCAAAACGTAATGGTTAGGACCCTTTATATACTAGATTTTAACAAAAGCTCCATTTTTCCGATATTTTCCAATTTCTTCCCATATTTCTGAAAAAAAAACGATTCTTTTCGATGCCCAATCTTGGACTTCTAGTCAAGACATAATTGTTTGACATTTGATGGCACTTCAGTGATGAAAAAACATTTTTCCTTTATTAAATACAATACTTGATTCTAATTAGTATAACAAGAATGTCTTCCACGACTTCAATAGAAGTCAAAACTAAACGGAAATTGAAATTAATATCAAGTAGGTATACGCGTCGGTATATTACAAAATAATTTTGATAAAAAAGACTTGTAGTTATGACTTAAAAAAACATGTTCTTGTTTATTTGAGTGTATTTGTAGCAATAATAATTTATTTAATATTTTCCATTCAAAAAGTTTAATATTAAATAGTATTGAATTATGTTTGATTTACTTTTGTTTATTTAAATAAAACTCTATAGCTACCATATACTTTCAAACTTACAATAATTTAAATGTAAAATTATAAAAAGTTACACCTATATTATTCTACATAAATAGGTATAGGCTCGGATATAGGTTAGTTTGATGTTAGATAATAATTTTCTCAGTGTAGATTTATCACAATAGAATTCAAGACACCCTGCATATTTGAATTATATTCCAAGGTTTTAATACAGTGTAATAAAAAACAATTTAGCAAAAACAGTTGGCGCAATTCATTCATCAGGGAACACGATTAAAAATGTTTTTTAACTTTATGGTTTGCATTTCATGCGTTGATAACTCGGATGATTCAATCTATCTCTGCAGGCAGACTAAGTTCACTCACACTAATCTAATTGTAAATTGAGTTTTGTCTTGCTTTTAGAAGTTTTAATTGTTTTTCGAGGGGTCTAAGTAATTCCGATGATAATACAATTATTCAACTAGAAAAGTATTTAATACTATGAAACACGGTAGAGCAGTAGACAATCGACTGTTTTGCTTTCATATATCGTAATATATGTAGATATCATATAAGTAGGTACAACACTAGAAAAAATTATATAGTTTTTGCACAGCTTATTATTAAGCTGTGGTTTTTGTATCGGTAATATCGCGTTCTGGCTACGAATGAATACGGTTGTACATATACAGCGTTTTAAGAAATAAAACGTGCACGGGGAAAAGCTATAAGTATCAATATTAATCTACTTCCCTCAGTAATACTTTATTAAAAGATTTTTATTCTTATATAATAAGACCAAATACTTCTAGGGGTGTGCTACTCGGCAGTAAAACGTACACCTACTTAAATTACTTAAAATTACCTTGCTACTTACCAGTAATTTTAATAATTTTTTGATATAATTTCGTAATTTCAGTAATTTATAGATTTGTTCTGGTACTTTTTGTAATTTTTAAATATAATTTCGTAATTTTCGTAATTTGTAGACTTTTTCACATAGTTATAAGAATTTATACACTTCTTCAAATCATTTTTGTAATTCTATTATAATTTTTAATAATGTATGTAATTTCATATCCTAATTATTTGCGAAAAAGGACAACACTTATTTTACAAGTAACTGCACCTATTTGCATACTTCTTTAAAATGGTGAAAATATTAGATAATTTTATTAGTTGGGAGTAATTATAAGAAAATTTATTTGAATTAGCTAAAACAACCTTACAATAAAGTAAAAAAACTACAAAAGCTAATAATAATTAATAAATATTTAGGTCAAACATTGTGTGTAATTCGACGTTGGCTGGTGTATTAATCCACAGAGTAGTGAGTTTCCCACAATATTATATACCTATATGTACAGTGTGTTCCCGCATGGGGTACCGTACACTTGTAAACTTTTTTAATGTTGATATTTTGAGAAAAAGTTATTCTTGATAAAAAGTTTTGCTTATCTTGGGAAGCCATAGATAGTAATTAAATTTGTAATAAAACATACCAGGCATCCAAAATATGCCAAATGTGAAATTTCCCCTACGCAAAGTGCCTTTAATTTTTGTTTTCATTAAAAACTGTATTTAACAAAGTTGTTCGGGAACTCAAGAATTGCTTAAATGTGGGATTTAGTAAAAAAAGAAGGATAATCACATTTTGCATCTAAAAAGACGCCGCAAGTTTCAACTATCCTAGATACCATATAATTACTATGGATATTTCCTCATGGGTTTTTTTTTGGGTATTTTTTGATTTTCAAATAAAAATAATAATAGTAATAACATTTTATTATTCAAAATTATTTATGTTACTGTTACTACAAAATTATCTACTTAACTGTGATATTAAACCCTGATTTAGTAACAGTTACATAACAACTACAATAACGGTAATAATAGTACAAAAGGAAAATTAAATAAAAATATTAATTTTCTCATGGCACAATTTGATAACATTTATTTTGCAGTAGGAATTTTTGAGCAAGTAATGAATTATTGAAATGGATTTTACTAGAAAACGGCTCATGCTATTAAAATCTAAGAGTACCTTTTTTATGCAAAATATGATAAAGTTTCATATTTTCGGTTCAGGAAGTAGAAAAAATTGCGTACCAAAAAAAAATTGTAAAATTTGCCCCATGATCCCGCATTTTCTTTACCCCCTGTAGCAAATTTTAATTTGTATATTATACCGATTATTAAGCATATAAATAGTAATATAAACCCAAAATTTCGTCATTTAATATTAAACTGTTTTGAAGTTATGAAATAAAAACTGTTTGATGAGTTACCTCTTCAAGGAGCTGTATCTCCCTTAGTTTTCATCATATTTCGACATGTTTTACATACTCCCCAATTTTGAGTACTTATTTCGTTAACACCTTGTATTTAGTATGAGGTGAAGTTATATTTCTTTAAATAACTGATTGTTTTTTTTTTATTCTGACCATTACATTAATTGAACCAGTAACTTTTATACTAACATAAAGTTGTACTATTTTTGTTTAACCGTTTAAGTAATTTTAAGCAAATTTTTCAAATAATATTGAATTAATTAAAAACTGAAGTCCCATAAATTTATTTCGAAAATTCGGTAGTTTTTGAGATATCGACCGATGGTCAAAGGTTAAAAAAAACACGAATAAAATCAAACACTTTGGACTAATATAATAAAAATTTTTATCAAATTTTAAAGCAAAATATTCTGGTATCTGAGTATTTAAACATTTAATCGATTAGTTCGAAAATTCACCTAAGTAAGGGGAATATAGAGTAAAAGCAGACCTAGGTATATTTCGTGTAACATTTTCGACTGCCCTTTTCTCTAAATCAGCCCTTGAGACGTTTCTCGTGTTAAAGGAGTTGGTGTGTGAAAGAGCAGTATGTTACACTTCGCCAAATAAGTTGCGAAGTTTAGTCACCTTTAAATACGACCAATAAATATAGTATATATACTTTTTATAATTAACTTATACATTTTCAAGTACCTAGTTTTGCAATATATTGATATACAGGGTGATTCACAAAGGTGACCAAAAATGAAACCTCGTATTTTTTGTTGAATTGTATTTCCTACAAAGTTTTTATCTATGACGTTTCGTTAAAAAGATATAGGGTGTTAAACTTCAAAAAATATTTTAAATTTTTTTTTAATAATTAAAAAACTAGTGTGGCTTTTCCTAAAATTTCATGCTCCAGTGGCGGAGATACAGGGTATCAGTGGCATATTTTTCTAAATAAAATATACGCCACTACTTTACGGCAGCAACCATGATATTTTCGAATTCATCTTTCAATTTTCTATGAATTACTACTCTGTTATATCTGTCGAAAAATCCTGATTTTCAAGTAAAACCTAAAAACCAACTGAAAACACTTTTACTTAAATGACATGACAAGCACTAATCATTTGGTTATTTATTCGAATAAAGAAATTAATAACATTAGTCGTCATTTTAATGATTTTATTTGAGTAAATGCTCAAAAATACATTAAGTTCCATGAACAAAGGCCCGACATCATTTTAGTAACGAAAATGTAATTTGTTCGAAATTTAATGTCGCTTGAATTTGATGAAAATAATTATATATTCTTTCTTCTAACTGCTCAGAATGTCAAAGTTGTTATCGCAGCCCACTATGTGATTTTAAAAAGCATTATATTCAAAAATATTGAAGTGTGTTCTCAGTTCGTTTTTTATGTTTTACTCGAAAATCAGGCTTTTTTCGAAAAACATGAAAGAGTAACAATTTGTAGAAAATTAAAACACAAATTCAAAAATATCATGGTCGTTATCGTAAAGCAATGGCATATTTTTCAAAAAAAATAATATGCCACTGGAGCATGTATATTTTAGGAAAAGCCCTCAGATTTTGGACAGTGTTTACTTATGTAAACCAATAATTTATATGTATTTATATACATGTGCTCAATTTCAAATTATTTCACATACTAGTTTTAAAATCATTTAAAAAATTTATTTATTTTTTTAATGTTTAACACCCTGTATCTTTTTAATGGAGCGTCCTAGATAAAAGCTTTATAGGAAAGACTTAAAATTCATCAAAGGATACGAGATTTCATTTTTAGTCACCATTTGTGAATCACCCTGTATACAATATATCTCAATATTCCGTGTATAAAGAGCCACCACAGCTTCTTGGAGATTTATTTAAATTTACCTCTATTCAAGTGTCTTTGTTTAACTAGTTGCCACATGGCGTGAAAATTTGCAAAAAATGTTTTGACAAATAATTCAAAAATGCTTGGTTTGATTTATGGTGAATGAAATCAGGGACAGACATCAAAATTTGTACACCTATTTAAAAATGCAATTATAATAGTTTTTTGCTTTGTTATTTATGTTTTCACCGAAAAGAGGAAGATGATCATAATCCTTAGGCAAGTTCGGTATTAACATCTAGACGCTCCAGATGTGATTTGTTCTTTTCTAATTGTAAGAGATGAAAAGACAAAGATATATCTAATCTAGATCTAGATGTCAATACCGAACTTGCCTTTTGTATAAAACATAGATCCATTTTTTTTTACATCATTTGCGGTCAGGTATATTAATTCATACTGAGCTTGTTCCTGATGCCTAAATTAGTTCAGGAAATAATATTTTAATTCAATCACAGAAAACATTATCAACAAATAATTATTATTCAGTAATATTTTCACTAAAGTAACGCAATCAACCGGTGATTTTTGGAATTTGTTAATTAGCCCTGTTTATTCTTTGTTATTCTGTATCAACAAGTAATTCAAAAGTAGTTAATATTTAACTCAAATAATAATTATCTACAATAAGTAGACAGAAGTAGTTTTTGAAAACCGAAGGTCAAAAGTAATAAAACAAAATAATTATTATCCGACAGTCAGAACCTTCTAGAGGATTTTGAAATCCGGTTTTTAATTTAGCGAGTTACAAAAAATCATTGTTTATTTTTTTGTTCGAAAACGGTCGCAAATACGAAAAAATTGCAAGAGACAAAAAAGTTTATAAATCGAACAAGAAATTAGACTCTTTTTCTAGAAAAGACTAGTGACGTACCGGAAGAAAGGTTGGGGGGGTGAAAGAAGGCCTAACTGAAGAAAAAGTATCACCCTATAGATCGTGACAACTATTAGGCAGGGCTAGTGATACAGGTAATCTAAGTTAACCTAAGTTCCATATTTGAGCAACATATTACAAAAACTGTGGGAGATATAAATGAAAAACAGAAAAATTATTGAAACTTTAATACCTTAATCATGATAACGAAGCATTTACGGTTTTTTTAGTTAAAATCATGCGCAGATTCATCCCCCCCCCCCCCCCGGGCGTAAATACATACTGTTAAGAATCATCCTGTCTATTCTATGACAACTAACGTTATAACATAGAATTTGTTGTTAAATTATTACAAAGGAAATAGGTATTAGACATAGTTAAACTCTGTAGTACAATAAAAGTCAAAATTTCCATTGACAAATAAAGTGCAGTCAGTATTTCTTCATAGAAAATTGGAAGACGGATAGGAAAATGGAGTTGTGTATTTCTTAAACAAGAAGAATACGTCTGGGTTGATAAAAACGAAACGAGAATAAAAATTGTTAAATTCAGAGTTAAATTGAAACTAAAAATAAATAACCATAAAATCACATGCCAATTTTAAGAAAAAACATTCGTATAGATTTCGAAGAAACAAACTGCATATCTTCATTACACTAACTTCATTATATTTTATACAAATGTTTCCCATAAATGTACTAGATGAATATGTTGAGTTTGTGGAAGTTCTATGTAATTAATTGTAAGCGAAATGTGTATTGTCCTCGGTTTTACATGAATTGTTGCGGAATGACAATGTAGTCCTCTGTCTACTTAATATATTTAAGTGTTCAGGCAATAAAACTTTATTTATATTCAAACGATTCATTAAATCAAAAACAAATAAGTAACTCATCGTCAACAATGCTAAAACAGCACAGCGCCACGTGAGTAACGTGATTCGTAACTAAAACTTCTTGCATTGGGGTCAGTGATCCCAAATTGAATTTATGCCATATTTACCCAAAGCTCAATTAATTACTAATATAGAAGAGATGCATTTAATTCAATGAATTGAATAAGAATATACCTTCACATAGAGTCTCATTTTCATTAAAATAAAAGAAATATTACTAGTGTATTGTTCAACTTACTTGTTATCCTTTAAAAGCAAAAGTTGTAAGAGTAGAGATAAAACTGTAGGTAGCAAACGTATCTACATGCAAAAAACAAAGAACATTAAAAACTTACTGATGCATGTAGGTACATAAGCACATGACATCTTTTTCTCCATTCCTTGTAACACAAGCACTTAGAGATGTTTTAAAATCTTATGAGCTTTGACCTTCATATGCGCAGAATAGTATATTATGTTACTAGGAGTAGAAGGCGATCATTATGTGTTGAGCCCAAAAGTTTGCTCGCCGAGGCGTTAGCCGAGGCTGAGCAAATTGGGCAAAACACATAATGAGCCTTCCACTCCGAGTGACATATACTATATTTTCTTCAAGCGTGAATATAAAAAATCACTAATTTTGAAAATTTATAGCGGATAACGCGATGTTCAATCTCAGCACAAAATAAAATCAGTAGGTAGGTAATACTATTTATTTTATACATTTTATACATTTTATTGATTAATTAAACATGACAGTTTTAACCACTTTATTCATGAATAAAAAAACAAATGTAACAATTATTTTTCTTTAATTTGAATTAAACGAATAAACATCTAAATTACCTACATGTCTATCATCAAACTTTATTTATTAACATGAATATTAAATGTGCAATTTTGTATGGTACAGTTGTTGATATTTAAAGCGCTGCTGGCTGTCTTTTTTTCAAAGTTTACAGTTCTGTCGTTGAATACGTTACTTGTAATAAGGTTCTCAGTTTCAGTGTTAACAATTGTACCATTATTAACAGAAAAGTCTTCGACTAAATTATTTTCAGGATCAATATTTACAGTTTCGCTTGATGTACTTGGTTCATTATACTCTAATGGGTTTAATATTTTCATCGCTATCTGTTTCTTATTGTTTACAGAATCTTCAATGTATCCTTCAGCGACGCTGGTAGATTTCCATCCACCATGTCGCTTTAGGGTTGTAATGTCTCCACCATTATCAACTAAGATAGTTGCCGAGGTTCTTCTAAGGCAATGCCC